>NW_027642102.1:0-24990 GCF_032717465.1 Coenobita brevimanus
CACTTTCGTCAACTCGATTCCTCACTTCCTGCCACCAGCAGCACCACACGACTGTGACTATACACTGTTGGGCAACTGACAGCTGTATATCACAGTCAGGCGGGTTTTCCCGCCTTCCAAACACTCTCCTTTCTGTAACGTTCCCCCCCCCCACCGTCTCCCCCCACACATACACACACACACATCCAATACACCACACTCTATCTCCCCGTCCTTTGCAATCCTTTGCCCACATCGCCGTAGGATTTCCTGCATCCCCATCACTGGCGAACCGAACCCCGCGGGAAGGCCGTTTAGGGGCGCCACAAGGGGGGCCACTAGGTTGGCTGGGGAGCCAGGGGGTTGCAGGAAGGCAAAACGCTGTTAGGGTTAGGTTCCCCTCAGGGGGCAATCAGCGTAGGTGCAAGGGTCCCTCCCCACTACGTCCTTTAGAGGACGAGGGAGGTAAAAACCCGGCGACTAGGATCGCTGATATAGGTAGGACTGGGCACTCCCTTTCTCTCTCCCTATCACTATGAAGAAAACGACCAACCAACCCAGAACCCCTCCCCAAGGACAAGGAGGAGGAGGAGGAACCATCCCCAAAACCAAGACAACGAAGCCAAAACCAATACAATTGAAGACAGGCACAACAACCACAGGCAACATGACTAAACTAGCTGGTCTAAACAAAAGACCAAGAGACCCCAGCCCCAAGGAGCATACACCAGGAGCAAAAAAGCAAGTACCTGTGCAACAGGACAACTCGCAGAAGAAAAACCCGCTGACTCCACCCACCGAAAATTCAAGTGAAATGGACACCACTCCACCACCGCCAGAATCTGATCTTACAGAAGCAATCTCCACTTCACCCAGTGACACCAACGACACGGCCCAAAACTGCACAGCACAAATAGATGAGCAAGAGGCAGACAACTCGAATACAGCACCAGATGAAGACGAAAACTTCACCGTCGTCACAAACAAGAAAAAGAACAACAAAAACCAGAAACGAAGCAATGACAGCAGCAATGACTCACTAACTCTGCCAGCCCCCCTTAAATCGGGAAACGACAACCCCCCTGCAGCACGACCTCCAAACATCCAACCCAGAAGAACTCCAGCTGTCTCTGTAAAGACTGCCCCACGCCCCACTACAAACCTACCACCCTTCTTGATACCAAAGCAGGAGGCCTTCGCCACAACAATGGACCTAGTCATGCAACTAGAAGAGGAACACCCCAACCTAAAATTCCACACCACAACGAGACGAGACTCCAGTATGATCTTAACACCACACGACCAAGACACGTATGAGACCCTGAAATATTGCAAAACAGTAGCAGGCTACCCTGCAATCATAAAGGAATTAAACCCCGACCTCGCAACACGCAAAGTCATACTGATGGGCTACAACCAATTCCAGCCACTAGAACCAATCCTAAAACACAGCCAGGTGGAAACAGCCACACGCTGCGAAACACGAGGGGAACCGACAAGACAAGTCGCTTTCTCAGTGCAGACCTCTTTCTCCTGTTTCCACTTGGGACAAACCCTCGAGGAAGTGGAGTGAGCATCCTGGCAGTGAAAGCAGCACTCAGTCTCGGATGTACAGTTGTCAGCAGAGTGACTTACAGCCGCACACTTGCCACACACGATGTTGGAAGCCCGACAAGCCTTTTCATGATGTCCATAGAGCTGACATTTTGAACAACGAAGGGGATTCAGGATGTACAGTCTTACATTTACAATTTCATATCCTACTTTGACATTTGTAGGTAGAAAAACTTTGCCAAAAGTGAGGACAACAGTGGCTGTCTTCATCCTTACGCCTTCCTGATAACGAGTGATGAATCTGGCATCAATTACATCCTGCTGAGCAAGTTCCTGTATGATCTCTTCCTCACTCATCACCATGAGATCCCTGCAAGTGATAACACCCTTGCAGGAATTCATGGATGTTGGGATCTTGGCTTCGATATCATGGCAGTGAAACTTGAGCTGCTTTAGCAAGTCTTTCACCTGAGCTGAGTTGAATGTCTTTACTAGGAGGTCCCCATTTCCAAGTTTTTTTACTTGTTCCACCTCTCCCGCACAGTGGTCAGTCACCTTCTTGACAATGAAGGGATTGAGTCTGAACAGGGGAGTGGAAACTAGTGCATGAAGCGTTACGAAGGTCGCGTTATTTACAGGTATGTCAAGCGGGGAACGAGTCTGGCGTCCGTCAGTCTGGGGCCGGTCAGTCACGGTAGGGATGCCGTCAGGACTAACTCCCTCCCTGAAGGGGGGGAAGGCAGTAGGGGCGTCCGTCATAGCTACCACTTCCCCCGTGAAGGGGAAGTGGGAAGAGAGAGAAAAACGACCAAGGGGCAAAGTACCTGGGGAGGACCCACCTAGGCTGAGATTACCCTCTCAAACCACTGTCGGGAGGACGCGCCAGTGTGTGACTCACACCCCAGAGCGATCAGTGGGGGGTACACTCCAGAGGTGAGTAAGCAAAGGCAATCTCAGTAATTAGATACAGACAGCTGCTATATCTGCTAAGGCTAGGGAGGAAAATGAGGTCTAGCTAACCTAACTTTATTGAAAAACGCCCTAGTGGCGAAAAAAAGAAAAAGCTAACGCCGGTGAGGCAACCCTGCAGCTAGAGGAGAGCTCAGAAACACGTCTTCCTTCTCCACGACCATTCATCAAAGTCCAGGAAGCAGCAAAGACAGCAACAATATTAATACTCGAAGCAAGGCCAAAAGCAGAGTACAGGAACCAGTTTATGTCAACGTTTCGCCCACAAAGCTTCTTCAGGAACCTCATTACTGGACAACACTCCACTCCTTAAACAGACCCAAGCCTGACTGGTAGTGCAGGATTGTGTACTTGTGTTCTGGTCACCATTCAGTCTTAGGTCAATTTAAATAGTGAAGCACTGTCTACTGGTGTTGTTCCTGAAGAAGTCTTGGGGCAGAATGTTGCAAGTGGGATTCTGTACTCTGCTTTTGGTCTTTCTCTATATACAGCAGCGAATACACCATAATTTTACTGTTTATCTTCCTTATGAAAGCTTACCCAGAATCCAGCTAAATGAAACGAGTATTTCCCCATCCAATTTTTATCCCATACTTCACACTCGGGACGATTTGCATCAGTATATGACCGATTCCCGCCTCAGTGTTACCAGTCCTTTGACGGAAGGTAATCGAATATTATTTTTGCTGGGTTTTATGGGCCGGCTAAATGCCTCACACATAGTAAAGCCTCTAGTCATACAAGCCTCCGCACGCAACATACTGGTGAAGCACAAATGGTGATGGGTTTCTGTAGTGAGAATGACGCCAGATCCAATATTAACCCTCCGCAGTTCGAGACAGCTCTAGTATTACGCAAGTCTAATTGAATGTTGTTTTTGCTCAGTTACAGTATATGGACCAGGTTAATGTCTCTCACATTGAGAAGCCTTAAGTCTTACAAGGTTAGGCACGCAACACAGAAGCACAAATGGTGATGGGTGTCTGTAGTGAGAGTGATACGTAAATGTGTTATAATGATTCATCCCGTCAGTCTGCAATATGAACCGACAGGGTGATCACATATGCAAGTATGTCCGTGAGCAAAAAGCCTCCAACACCTATCTGCCAGTTGAGGCAATGGAAGGGTGCCACATGAACTAGTTTCTTGTGATAGCAATATGAAACACACAAGAGAAAGGTATCAGAAGGAACGATACTCTCATTTGACAAGAGTGAGAAATACGGAAAGTAGGACGCAAGGCTGGCAGAGAATTTTGACTCCACATGACAATACTTAATATCAGGATTCTCTTTAAATGGCCGCCTTGGTTTGAGTTACCCTAAAAACAGATCACGAGACAAAAACGCTTTCACTGAGCGACCGTGGATCTCCAGCTGAAAGTATATTGATGGTTAAATAGTAGTGATATGTACGTTGGTCTGCTGTAACATCACATATTAGTTCTGTAGTGTGTTTTTATGAGCAAAGTGCAAACACCAGTAGATTACATGACCTCCCCCCTCTCCTACACACATCTACACGCAAGCTAATCAGTTTCCACATCTTAAAGTTGTACAAACCTACCTACGTGCAAGATATACAAGGAAAGTTATTACGAAAATGGTTATGGTCATCATCTTGCTCGTTCATTGGCGAGTTTCCTTAATTGGCCTCTGTGTGTGGTTTATGGCTTCTCTCTAGACTTGAAGGACTTGTATCTCAGTACTTGAAGCTTATTGATTCCTTGTTTTTTATACTGTGATAATTATAGGTCTTTCACAATAACCTGGCCCATTATTTTCGTCCTTCATACATATATCTCCTGGTCCATTTTCTCGTCCTTCATACATACGTCTCCCACCCATTTCTGTATTACCTTCACCTTCACTTGGTATATTTTTGTCCTGTATACCTACTTCGACCATCCATTTCTACTGTACACTCCCTTTAAGCTGGTCCAAATTTACGTCTTCCATACAAACTTCACTTATCAATCATTCAGTCAGTCAGACAGTCAATCTAACTGTCTACCTGTCTATCACCAGATGCCTTAATCCCGTCAGGGGTGACCACAAATGAATCACCTCCATGTCACCCTTTCCTCCTCCATATGGCGACCTTCTCTGCAACTCACGCCCCCTTTTCTCACGTCAACCCTTCCTCTCTAACTTCACTCCCCTCCACAGTTTCTCGTATTGAAATAGATAATTTTCTGACCTGAAGTTTCCTTGTCTTGCTTCACTCCTATCCAAAGGCCTCTCGTATTGAAATAGTAATCCTCTCATCTCAAGCCCTCTCCTACTTCTCTCGTCTCCAAAGTCTCTCATATTAAAGGCGATACACTTTCTTAGTATTCTGGTCCACCTCGGTCTCTTAAATTGGTCTCGGGTCCTCAAGGCACAATCAAAAGCTGTAGGTGTTTCGTCTGGGCAATAAAACGATTTCTTTGAGACTTCCCTTCCAGTTTATTGGCTGTAAAATCTACCGTTCTTGAGTTTTCGGTGATACAATACATTTTGTGTTCTGGCATGACATATAAGTTAATTGTGCATCTTTTTTTTTCTTTTGAGAGAGAGAGAGTGGGTGAGTGAGTGTGTGCGTGCGTGCGTCCTTTACCGCAGCATTTTGTAAGTAGAAAATGGAAAACTTTGACCAGTTCCCTTTCGCTACCTCAGTCCATGTAATAAGGTGCTGGAATTTCCTATCAGCAAAAGGCATGGTATCACTTTTCTCTCATGTCATCTCAGTTTATATTTTTACTTTTGTATTTTCCTTTTCCCAACTTTCATTTATTCTTTCCCCCATTTATATCCTCCACACTCCTACCTTCATTAATTCTTTTCCTCATTGTAATTTCCCTTATCATGCAAATCACTTAGGATCCTCGCAAGCCTGTACTTAGAGCCGGTAGCATCAGTGGTTATAATCATTCCAAGCAGGAAAATTGTACACTTGAAATACACAGCCTCTTCGACTTACGGTCCTCCTCATTATAAAGGGTGAGGCATAAGTCTGTAGGCATATGGAAAGGACGCATCTGAGATTATACTGTGTGTGTGTGTGTGTGTGTGTGTGTGTGTGTGTGTTCTTTATCGTGTTCGTGTTCTTGAGGCAGTTCTGCTTCATCACCAAACTAGCTCCCGTAACATCACTAACCAACACCGATGACTGGCACCTCAAATCACTAGCTCCCTCGACCAGTGCCCAGTTATCAAGCCTCTTCCCCTGTATGTTGCTGAGAGGAGAATTGGGTGATATTTTTATAGCCTCGTGACTGACTTGAGATGGCACAGTACTCGTTACCAACAGTGTATCAGGCGCCTTGGTCATAATTCTTAGTCCTTTCGAAGAGATTACATTTAAACGATTCAGTTTAGGTTTAGGATGGACTAACTTGCCTACCTGCTTACCTGCCTGTCTGCCTACCTAATTACCTACCCACTTACCTGTGTGTCCCTGCGTGCCTGCCTGTCTTCCTACCTATCTACCTACCTGTCTACACACACACACACACACACGCACCCACACACAAAGGCTAGGGAGACATGTTTAAGGCTATTTAGTGATGAGATGAACCCCGTGATAAAACTAGCAAGGTTTTGTTTGGTGTGTCCTGCCCTCTGTTTCTCCAACCCACAAACCTGTTTATTTATTTCCATATTAAGACAAACCCCCCATTTACCATATAATTATCGAAGTTCCTATTTATTCTCTTAGTTATTATTTATCTTCTATCTTAATTATCCATAGACTACCCCAAAGCTGTCTCATTATTACCATACTAATCAGATCCACCTCTTTCTCAGACACTCTTTCTCAGTGTAATTATTTATCCCAAAACCAATTTATTCTCAAGCTCAGCTAAACCCACCTTTATGTGTTAGTTTTATGTTTTTCCTTTTTAATATTAACTTGCCTTATTGTGAAACGTTTGGTGGTTATATAAGTGAAGACAAAGGATTAAGTAAGCAGTCCTAAACTCTGGTTGAGACAGAGAACGTTGATAAGGCAAAAGAATGATTATAAATGTATGTCGACCCAGCATCCTAGCCGTCAAGTCTCCAAGTCTAGAGAGAGGGCCGAGGGAGCGCAGTGGTGAATGGAGTCAGTGTGGACCGCGAGTGAGCTAAGAGAGGACGTACGCCCCTGTCACTCCCTCCAGGGACAGAGTGTCGCGGCTGTGTTAGTGGTTCGGTTCCTTACTCTCCTGCAGAAGTCTTACCTCGAAGCCTCCTTCCCCTCGTTCACAAGTCTCAAAAGCCTCCTTGAGCACCTACAGCAGTATTTTTCCCCTCCTGCAAAAGTCTCAAAAGCTTCCTTGAGCACCTATAGGTCTCATTCAGTGGCCTACTCCTCCTCCAGAAGTCTCAAAAACCTGGCCTCTCGAGAGTGGGTTAGGCGCGCGACAGGTACGTGCTCGATGGCCCACCTCACCGCACCTATTACAGTTGGTTGGGGCATCCCCCGTGGATTTTCCAGTGCCTGTTTTTTCTTTTGGAACCTTGGCCTCTTTTGACTCTACACTTACATGTGCAACTACATCCCTTCTCTTTTCTTTTGCTACATTTACATCTGCCAACGACGAGTGACTTCGTTGTGCCCACTCAATGGCTTTACTCACAACTTTATCAAGGGCATCGACAGGGCCTGTAAACTCTTGCTGGTCAAGTGTTGCTCTATACTGGGCAGGGAATACGTCGAGAAAGTTGTCCAAAGCATGGTACAAGGAACAGTCATAGTACCGAGGCTGCAGAGTTCCAATGCGTTTAGCTATACTAGTCAATCGCAGCCAGTATTCAACCAACCGTTCGCCAGGATTACGACGCGCATGTTTTAACGCATGAAATGTAGGTTGGAGAGTTTGTTCTGGGGACAGCAGCGTTGTGAGAATAGATTTAAACCGGTCCCAATCATCACTGACCTTGATAATGAGGTCCTCAATGCTGTCATGTACCCCACCTAGAGTGTACTCCCGGACCACATCAAAGCGACCGGCAATAGTCCACCTAGGTCCCGTAGTCTTACTCTCTATGTCCTGAAGCCATTTGCTAAGGTCTGTTTCTAAGATGACACCAGGATATTCAGGTAATGTGGCAGTTCTACTTGCAGCAAAGCTCTTTAACCCTTTAACGCGGTAGACAGCATCCTTAGCATTATCGGCAATAGCCTGCGATAGTTGGTCGGACAGGGTAGCGATCCCTGCTGCAGCTGGATAAATATATCCGATGTTACGTTACGGGGCAATTTGACAGAAAGTCCTGTCCCTTAAGAAATTTGAAATAAAAATTGGCAAATTTCCTCTTAAACCATAAGCATAGAGCTTCATTAGTATACCGTGTCGCCATGTCATGTCATAGGCTTTATGGATGTCCAAGAACACACCTATCATGAATTCTTTATTGGCAAATGCCTCTGCAATACAATGCTCCAAATTCATTAAATGGTCTAGTGAACTTCTGTATTTACGGAAGCCACATTGTTGATCATTTAACAAATTCTTCGACTCTAAAACAAAACGAAGCCTATTGTTTACCATTTTTTCCATGACCTTACATAGACAAGAAGTCAACACAATAGGACGAAATGAAGTGGGATTCATAAGACGACCAGCCTCTTTGGGTATCAGTATGACGAGCGCAAAGTGCCATGAGTTTGGGAACGTTCGAGACGCCCAAATCTCATTGTACAATGCTAACATCTTAATCAGGTTGTCCTGATTAAGATGCTGGATCATACCATACGTGATGGTGTCTGGTTCAGGGCTGGTGTCTTTACAGGATTTTAGGGCAAGGAGCAGTTCATCTAGCGTAAACTCTTGGTTGTACGGGAAGCCTACGTCTTCTGTGGCAAAGTCTAATATCTGTAGCTCAGCCGTGCGTTTATGATGTTGAAAACGCGGATCATAATTGGCTGAGGTACTTACATGAGAAAAACTCCTGGCGAGGATGTTAGCGACGTCCACGGGCTCGTCATAGATGTTATTATTAACCCGCAGGGTGGTGATACGTATGTATGGGCCTTTATTATTTAATATTCTTATAGTGGACCAGACTTTACGTAATGGTGTTGTACGAGTCACCGTGGACACAAAGGACCGCCAGGAGTCACGTTTGGCCCTTCTTATTATTCTCCTTGCCTCAGCCCGTGCCTGTTTGTATACAATAAAATTTTTCTCAGTGGGCTGACTATCAAAAATCCTGTATCTCCTATTGCGTTTTCTTAATGCTTGTCGGCAATCCGGCGTCCACCAATGTGCTCTATGCTTCGCCTGAACTGTAGAAGTCTTGGGAACAGCAGCCTCAGCTGCGTGTAATATGGAAGTAGGTATATTTTCGACCTTAACATCTATGGTCTCCCCAGATATATCTAAATTGGCGATCCTTGAGAAGGATTCCCAATCTGCTTTCTTATAGTTAAATTTTGGAGGTGGAGTGTCCGAAATGATGTCGCGTGTATAAGAAAGACAGATGGGTAAATGATCACTTCCCAAGGAGTCGTCGTAAGGGTCCCATGAGAAATCTTGATGTATACCAGGGGAGGCCAAAGATAAGTCAATGGCCGAAAAGTTACCAGTACGATCATCTACACGAGTCGCTCTACCATCGTTCAGAAGACAGAGGTTGGACTCTAGTATTAGGTCGGCTACTTGCTCCCCACGACCATCAATCCTCAAGCTACCCCATTGATAGTGATGGGCGTTAAAGTCGCCCAACACTAACTTATTCTCAGGTAGATGTTCAACTAGTGAATTTAAAGCATCACTATCAATGGGGCCATGTGGAGTACAGTACAGAGAGCAAATAGACAGATACGTGTTATTAAATTTGACTCTGCACGCGACCGCTTCCAGAGTAGAATTTAGAATCACTTCCGTTTGTGGGTGTGATTTGTGGGTGTATATGGCGACTTCGTGACCTTCATATCTTCTATACGACTGATAGTGTTTGAACTGTGGAGGATCAGGGTGATCCTCCAGGCGCGTCTCCTGTAAGCAAATAACGTCTGGCCTGTGTATTGACAGCAAGATTGCTATATTTGGTAACTTATTCCCGACACCTCTACAATTCCACTGTAATACAGTGAAAGCGACAGTTTAAGATTTACGAGGGTGGCCAGTGCTCTTAGTTATTTTATGCCGCCCGCCACCACGCGAGTGGCTCCCGGGGGACCTTTCCCGGTGCTTGCTCGTGGAGATCTCCATATTCTCGTCAATAACAAGGCTCCCAGAATCCATTGAGGAAGAGCTATTCTTTCTCTCGCTCGCTGGACTAGGAGCATGAAGGACATGAGGACGTGACTGTTTGGTGAGGGTGGTCAAGTTAATTTTATCTGACTTGTCAGACTTCTGTTTTGGCCGCAATGACTGCGAAGGAGCAGCGGCAGCAGCCTCAGAGTATGAAGTGGCAACAGGGATGTCTGTCAGAGAGTTGGAACGTACAGGAGGCTTAGACCGAGAGGTAGGGCGTAGGGCATGAGGGGCGAATGTTAGGTCAGTCTGTGTCTCAACGGTGCACATCACGGGACGGGACACAACCGCCGATGCATAGGAGATATTAGGCTTGGGAGTTGCATGCAACTCCTTCACCTTCTTCCTTACATCGTAAAAGGAAATGCCCTCAGTTGCCTTCACTGTGCAGACCTCTTTCTCCTCCTTCCACTTGGGACAAGCCCTTGAGGAAGTGGAGTGAGCATCCTTGCAGTGAAAGGAGCACTCAGTCTCGGATGTACAGTTGTCAGCAGAGTGACCTACAGCCGCACACTTGCCACACACGATGTTGGAAGCCCGACAAGCCTTTTCGTGGTGTCCATAGAGTTGACACTTTGCACAACGAAGGGAGTTCGGGATGTATGGTCTGACATTTACTATTTCATATCCAACTTTCACATTGGTTGGGAGAGATACCTTTCCAAAAGTCAAAACAACTGTTGCGGTCTTCGTCCTTATGCCTTCCGAAAATCTTGTGATGAATCTGGCCTCTATTACATCTTGCTAAGCAAGTTCCTGTACGATTTCTTCCTCCTCCATAAGCACAAGATCCTTGCAGGTGATAACACCCTTGCAGGAATTCATGGCGTGCGGGATCGTTTTTTGGACATCGTGACAGTGGAACTTCCTCAGTTTAAGCAAATGCTTGACCTGAGCTGAATTCTTGGTCTTTACGAGAAGGTCTCCACTCGCAAGTTTTTTCACTTGTTCCACCTCTCCTGCACACCCATCAATCACCTTCTTGATGATGAAGGGATTGAGGCTGGACAGGGGAGTGGAACTAACCGCCTGAATCATGAAAAACTCGGCGTTGTGTATGTTAATGTCAAGACGGGTACGTGTCTGGGGCCGTTCAGTCTGGGGGCAGTCCGTCCGTGCAGCAGTCGGGGGTCGGTCAGGACTACCTCCCCCCCTGAAGGGGGGGGAGGCAGTAGTGGCGTCCGCCATAGTTACCACTTCCCCCTCACGGGGGAAGTGGGAAGAAAGAGAAAAACAACCAAGGGAGAAATTGCCTGGGGAAAACACACCTAGTCTGAGATTACCCTCTCAAACCACTCTCGGGAGGACGCGCCTGTGTGTCACTCACCCCAGAGCGATCAGTGGGGGGTACACTCCAGAGGTGAGTAAGCAAAGGCAATCTCAGTAATTAGATATAGACACCTACTATATCTACTAAGGCCAGGGAGGAAAATGAGGTCTAGCTAACCTAACTTTATTGAAAAACGCCCTAGTGGCGAGTAAAAGGAAAAAGCTAACGCCGGTGAGGCAACCCTGCAGCCAGAGGAGAGCTCAGAAACACGTCTTCCTTCTCCACGACCATTCATCAAAGTCGCCTGAGTGTGAGTGTCGCCGTGACCAGGTGACTGTGTCAAGTGTCGCTATCCTCTCCCTGTCTTATTTATAGTTATATTTCCCCTACAAACTCCCAATCTTGTTTATCCCCTTTGTGATCAGTTCAGTGTATATCCTACCTAAAAGTGACACATAGACAATACCATATATAATTCAAGATATCCCTGTATGAGCATTGTAGTGTGCACTGAGTGTAACTATATTTTGTGGTGCTGAATGTTAACTCTGTGTCTCTGTTCCCCTGTATCTCAAATATCACTCTGTGTTGTATTGTAACGGTTAGAATTAAGGTTATAGATGTGTTAAGGTGTACTGCCTGGTTTTTATGTCCTGTTCCTTTGTTGGTGCTTTACTTCCGGTCTAGAAAGAGGACCCCGCTTCAGTCGCTAGTGTTTTTAGGACGAGAAGTCGCCTTAAAAACACCAGCATAACACTGGTGGCAAGCGGTGGTTCTGGATCCGAGTAAATGCACGGAGGAACGATAAAAGGAAACTTGTACTATGGCAGCCAAACATCACATTCAATTGCCGAAATTCAACCCGGACCAATGTAACATTGATGAGTACTTGGATATGGTTAAACCCCTCTTAGACATAGGGTTCGACTCAGACAAAGAAAAGATTGCAGTCACATTACCTAACCTGGGTAAAATAATCGCCATTGTCACTCCGAAAATCGTCCCGAGACTATAATGGGATCAATTCAAACAAATTGTGAAACAGGCAGCGACGCCATCTCTGGGCACAGTTGTAGCCTTATCGCAACTAGACGCCCTCACATACGACGGAAGCCTCGATGACACCTTCATCCAGGCTAGGTGGCTCGTCACCGCTGCGTACCCGGGCACAGACGCAAAAACCCGGGAACAACTCATATTCCACAAACTCCTCAGGACCCTCCCCGGTTTCATTAAAAACCACTTCATAATACATGAACCGACGGGAGACCTGGATAAAGAAATCAACCTAATAAGGCGCCTTCTAGCCGTCCACTCCTCCCCCAAACGCATCGGGAACATCAAGCAATTCCCCACGGATCTCATCCCTGTAAATCCGTGGGAATTTTCTCCTTGCTGCCCTGAGTGCCCAATCCACGACATTCGTGAACAGCTAAAAGTTGCCCGGCGCAGCAAAACAACACAAGAGCGCTTACAAGCCTCCCCACCATACGCGGATTGCCGCAAGCCTCAAAGCAGGAATGCAAGACGAGGAAGGCACAGAAGGCGCCCCCGCATCCCACCGTAATGACGAGGGCCACCTCACATCTCCCCCAGTCCACGACAGGGGGAAACGTCATCTTTCCTTTTCCTTTCCTCTCACTATCTCTTCTATTTTGCCCTCTCCTATTCCTACCCCTATTCCTAACCTTCCCACCTCACACACCACTTTCTCCACTACTACCGCCTCCCCCCTTCCTATTCCTCCCCAACACAAAGCCTGCCTCCCCCTTCACAGACCTTCTAGAACCCTTACCTCATCTTCCCCTAACCTACTTCCCAAAACCGCCGCCTCCTGCCTACTCCCTCCCACCTACCACCTCACACCACCCGCCACCATCACTTCCCCGCCACTCATTTTTCCCGCCAACACAGCCAACTCATTCGCCTTCCCTATCACACCATCCTCCTCCTCACTCTCACCTGCCTCTCTTTCCTCGCTCACCTCCCCCACCCCACCCTCAACCTCACCATACCCACAAACCCCTTCCCCCACTTCACCCTTACCTGACCCACCACCACCTTCCTCCGATTCTGATCCTTCACCAACCTCACCTCCGCCTGCATCTCCTCCGGCTACCCCACCTCCTCCAACCCACCACTCTCAATCACCGCCCACTACGCCCATCACCAACGCTGCACCACACCACCCATCACCAACTCCCACCTTCACCGCCGCGGAAACAACCACCACAACCGTACCACCACAACCAGAGACGAAAATTGAGAGGGTGCTATAGCGCCACCACGACCGCCCACCTGTCAGAATCCGAGGGACCCCCCACCTTCTCCGCCTCCTACGCCGGACTGACCACCCATCCTCCCTCCGGCTCACTCTCAACCCCCATCAGGAGCCCAACACCTTCACCACCCACTGGGTCAGCCTCCTCCAACACCTCACCCCGGCCCACCAGACCTCCACCTCCACCACCTACCACCTCCAGTCACAGGGTCGTGACTTTTACAAAGCGAGGGTGGTAAAATGCCCGCCGTGCCCGCCGCCGGACCTCCCACCTCACCACCCCCCACCCCACCACCGGGCCGCCAACGCACCACCACCCCAGGAGGATACAACATTGGGGTTAGTGACCCCGATCAAGAGGGTCACCAGGACACTAAAATCCTGAGCCCCTGACCCCCGCAACTGCCCCTACACCAGGTGACCAGGGAAAGGCAACTACCTTGCAGGCGGGACAACCATCGTCAGAAAAGGGGTGGGACTGAACTAGCTTCAGTCCCAGGTAACACCGTATTGACGGCAATTGTTACACCCTCTAGGGCAGGAGGCCCAAGACTACGGCCTAATAAAGTGTACGAGGGTAAGGCGACCCAAGGCTCCGGCCTTAGTACACCCCAGAGAGAGAGTTGCCCCAGTGCATCCCTCTCCTGCTGTTCTCCCCTACAGGAGCAACACCGCGCCGACAGTCTCTATACGTGGCGGGGAAGGAGCGGCCTTGTACGCCCTTCAGTTGCTTCTGGTCGGAAAGATCAGCTCCCGGCTACGGCCAGAGTACGTACCAGGGAAAAGAGCCCCTGCTATCGTACGTGTAGCTTTTCCCTACTACGGGAGCAACACCGCGCCACATTAACACTTTTCGATTTTCATCTTTCTTCCTCCAGACGATTTTCTTCAACTCTGGAGAGAAATTTCGTACTGGAGGGGTTAGATAGTGTCACCATCAACCCCTTCACTACGAGGGGATCTCCTAAGCTGAATAAAATCGTCCGGTTACCTAGAACAAAGTAACTAAGTCATTCTCTGTCTGAAGGGGTTATTGTGTCTGTCCCATCATCCCGAGAGGGTTTCTTTAAGCTCCAGGAAATCGTCTAAAGGTAGCAAAGTGTAGCCTAAACATGACGTCAGTACTTGGTCTAGGCGCCACAGATCGAATCCCGGAGGTGAACAAAGGTTTTTATATCATATAGACGTTTTATATTTTATATTTTGCAACTTTCAGAGGCATTTACTCAGCTTTAGGAGTCTTATGGATAGGCTTAATCAAACGTATCGAACCTCCCATGTTAGAAAAAATAGCTTACAGAAATGCGTCTCGTACAGACGAGGCGGAATGGACAGATCGAGTGACTAAGATACTGAATTATGTATATGAGTGATTTTGTTGTTATTATTATTATTATTATTATTACTATTATTATTATTATTATTATTATTATTATTTCAGGCAAATGTCCCAGGCTTCTAGACCGGCTGACTAGCGAATATTATTAAGTCTCCCGTGGCTCCGTGCTCCTTCCACTCAAGAGCCTGCACTTCACGCATTCCACGCACAAGATGGCGCCACCGCTGCATTCCTGCGAAGACGAGAGGTCAAGAGGACGACACTTGCTTTTTGTTTGTTTGTTTACTGTAATTGCTTAAAGTTGTGATCCCTCCAACTTGAATGCTCAGTTGTAACTATAGATAACTAGAATACGATGCTAGTCACGAAGAAGGGCTATGAAAAGATACAGAGCTCGTAGTATTGGCTGGATGAATCACTCTTGCGTGATAATCAAAGACGGTGAATAAAACCCACACTTGTAGACGAAGAATATAATTACCAAACAGTTTCGGTGGACACTGCCACCATCTTCAGTGGTCAAGATAGTGAGAGGGAGTGACGTACTGATTATACAAGGGTTCCTTTTTATGCCTGTGTGTGTGTGAAAGGGTGGGGTAAAGGTGAGGTGGGGTGGGGTAGATTGTAAGCGGGGATTAACCCAAGGGGGATTTTGGGGGGGAACATTACCGGACAGGTCAGGTGTAATTCCTATCTGACCTTACCTGTGTCGTAGCAGGAAGAGACATGTCCCTTCCTGCTACGACACAGATAAGGTCAGATAGGAATTACACCTGACCTGTCCGGTAATGTCCCCCCCAAAATCCCCTTTGGGTTAATCCCCGGTTACAATCTACCCTACCCCACCTCACCTTTACCCCACCCTTCCACACACACACAGGCATAAAAAGGAACCCTTGTATAGACAGTATGTCACTCCCTCTCACTATCTTGACCACTGAAGATGGTGGCAGTGTCCACCGAAACTGTTTGGTAATTATATTCTTCGTCTACAAGTGTTGGTTTTATTCACCGGCTCGTAGTATTTTTTTCTTTTAACTAAGATACATGAAATAAGCTGCAAAAATACGAAAATACGAGCTTACTTAATGTAAATGAATTATAGTACGTTCAGGATGGAGGGAAGGCATTTTGTATTTTGTTTGTGATGTTATAGTGCAGTGGTTCCCAACCTTTTTGGTCCTGTGGCCCCCCGAGAAACTTATGAGAAGCTCCATGGCCCCTATATAACTCAGATCGTATATTTATATATTTTTAATATTTGATATTGTGCAGAAAACGGTAATTACCCCAATATACTTAAGGCTAAACTAGCACAGTAAGGTATATTTCATACTTGATTTCTGTCAGGTTTTACCCAGACCAAATAACTTATAATATCTTATATTACCAATAAGGCCCATGGCCCCCCAGTCAATGTCCCATGGCCCCCTTGGGGGCCATGGCTCCCAGGTTGGGAACCGCTGTTATAGTGTCTCTCAGGATCCTAGGATCCTGTCTCGGCTGAACCAAATTGTCTGGCGTCAGCTGGAACATGATGCTAGAGTTATGTCGGTCGTGAGGGGGTTAATGGTGACGGTATTGACACTGTCAGGCTCCTATGACTCACTCAGTCGAATAAAATCGTCTGAGTCAGCTGAAATGGGGTACTAGAGTTGTCCCAAGCACCAGAGGGTTAAGAATCTTAACCCCCTGAGTTATGCTTGTCCCGAGCATCACTCAGGGGGTTAATCCTAACCCCCTGAGTACTCAGGGGGTTAATCCTAACCCCCTGAGTGATGCTTGTCCGGAGCATCACTCAGGGGGTTAAGAATCTTAATCCTCTGGTGCTTGGGACAACTCTAGTACCCCATTTCAGCTGACAGACGATTTTATTCGACTGAGTGAGTCATAGGAGCCTGACAGTGTCAATACTGTCACCATTAACCCCCTCACGACCGACATAACTCTAGCATCATGTTCCAGCTGACGCCAGACAATTGGTTCAGCCGAGTGGGTCTGGGGCCTGGGGGGCACTAAATGAAAATATCGAAAAAATATTAAAGGGGGGGCTATATCAATTTTTGCCAAAGGAGGTATACCAAAATTGGACTTTTTAATAAAACCCCCTTCTCTCTCACTCCCTGTGTTTTGTATATATCCCTCTCTGTCTGCCTGTGGTGTGTCTGTCCCACCCTCTGTGTGTGTGTGTGGTGTGTCTACTGTGTGAAGGTGGCTGTGTACGTGTCTTGTGTGTGTGTGTCTACTGTGTGAAGGTGGCTGTGTACGTGTCTTGTGTGCGTCTTGATGTGTGTATGTATGTAGTAGTGAGTGCGTCTTGATGCGTGTATGTACGTAGTAGTGTGTGTGTGTGTCTGTGCGTCTTGATGTGTGTATGTATGTAGTAGTGTGTGTAAGTGTCTTGGTGTATGTGAGCTGAAGTGCAAGTATTGGGGCCTTGTGGTTTTATGGAAAGCCTGCTACGCAAACTTCCCTCAGCCACATTTTAAAGAAACCTCTATCACACCGGGACTTGAACCCAGGTCTTCCCGATTACCAGGCCAGCACCATGCTGACCCTGCTGCCGCGGCCCCACAAGGATAGCGGCTAAAACTTCTACTGTATTTTATTTCTTTACATGTTTACAAAAAATGGGAAATTGAACAACATGCATAGACTAAACTAAATTGTCATGTACCTATTAATGTCGCTTTAGGAGGAGATATCTCGAAATTTCCTGAGCTACTTGGAATACCTAAGCCTGCAGTTTAATGCTAATCATGAACAAGTGCTATGGAAAGAATATAGAGCAGTTGCTACTTATATAAAGGGAGAAAGTAAAAACTGCAACTTAGTCTGCTATCCAACGGCAGGACTTAAACGATTAACCATATATTACATAAACTTAACACACTGAGTGACACAGAAACTAAACATATGATACAAATTCTTTAATGAAACTTATAATGAGAGTACAAATGACAAAATATACACTGCACAGGAAGACAGTACAGTACTCATTGGTCATACTTTCCGTGCGAACTAGAGAATGAAAGCCTATCTGTTGTACCGATTTATAAACGGAAGAGATGAATCGCTAAATCTGATCCACAGTAAATAATAATAATAATAATAATGAATACATAAAACAATAAAGACAAACCATATAGACTACATGTCCACCCTAAACTGACAAAAACCTGGCATCTCTCCACCTTGAATGCTGAGCTGTTTCTAGAGATAAAGACTAGATTATCATGCAAATCACAATGAAGATCTATGGGGAGGATGCAAAACCATAATACTGTCTTATTCTGCCACTTAGATACAGGAACTAAGCAGCAGAAGGACTAAAATTTGTCAAGGTGAGCCAACTACAATGACACAGATGAAGTCTGAGATTATATAATGTGTAATCATGAACTGATTGCATCATTCAGTAAAGATTACAAAAGGAAAAGCTATCAAATCTGAAAGTGTAAGTACTATACAAGATATGATTAACCTTGTACATCCATATTCTGAGATATGCTTCCTATATCATAGCCTACACATAAATTCATCCCCCTCAACAGTAATGGTATATTCCTGCTGTCTCCTGACTTCCAATCAACTTATGAAACCTCTCTCCTAATTACAGTACAGTAATATGTTAATGAAGGCTGCTAGTAATTACCTTCAGTATGATAATTCTTATTTAAAGGTAGCAGCAATGGTTAATGAAGGATGTAAGGTATGCAGTCCTTCCAGTTCAATATACTATATCTCCAATCAGGCTTTATCCAGTGTCTCTCCTACACATGTTAAAGAATGTCATATGGGACTCCAAGTTTGAAAAGTCTCTCCTATGCTGATTAACATAGTTTAAAGGTAACAAGAATGGCTTAATGAAGCCTGTCCCTAACCCCTTCAGTCCAAAAGCTATCAACCTTTAATTACTTTCCTACTGAACAGGTTCCTGAAGGTTGTAATGTGACCCTTCCAGTTTGAAAAGTCTTACCCAAGCTGAATAACAGTCTTAAATTAGCAAGAATAAAGGCTAATCATTGGAGCAGTTTGTGCCCTGTAATCCAAAAGATGTAGTTATATTCTCATTTTACTATCTATTTCTACCACCAGACCATCATATCTAACTTGAGACAGACATATAGTACTGTATTAAAGGGATTAATGGAGGAAGAACATGACTGAAGAGTATTGTATCAGTGCTGTAATAAGAAGGGGTAGATTGAATGATGGGGCATGTTGAAAGGATGGAGGATGGCAACTGGACACAGAAAATGGCTTGGTACAAGGTCATAGAGTGTGACATCAGGGATAGGAGGCTAATCCCAACCAGCTAGGACCAATGGACCACATAGCTCTGAAGGGCAAGGAGAGACCTCGTATACGCTACCCTGGTGGGGGCTCGAACTGTCAACTTTATGGTTGTGAAGAGCAAGCGCTACTACTGAGCTACTGCAATCGAGCAGCATGGAAAGTCGCCATTAGGTGACCAAAGCCAATGCATGCAAGCATGTTGGAACCTTCATAAATGATACGATATAACCCCTCCAGTTCAAAGTCTTTCCCATGCTGAATATCATCTGAAGGAAGCATGAATAAAATCAGTTCATCTTTCAAGTGTGTGGTTAAAACTGAAATCCATCCATCCATCCATCATCCAATCCTACGTTGCCCCATGAGGCGCGTAGGAGCCCGGGGCCAGGCAGTTGGTCCTGACATTTAAGATGAGAGAGACCAATCTCACTCATCCCCGAGAGGCATTAAGTGAGCAATAAACCCCAATCATCCCTTGGATATGAACCTTCACCGGCTTATGGTTTCCTGGTGTACAGGAAACCACTTGGCTTGTCACTCAGTGTAAAGTCACCCACAGGCAGAAGGAAGAGGAAAGAATGAAGGAATGCAAGACAGAATTGGGAGTGTAAAGTCACCCGTAGGCAGAAAGACGAGGAAAGAACGAAGGGGCAAAAACTGAAATAAAATACTTAATCCATGGGTCTTTGCATCTGGTATTGTATTTTAATCCTGTTAATTCTAAGTAATATCATTCAGCTTAGGAAAGAGTACATGAACTGGAGTGGCTAAAGCCTTGATCAACTTCTTTACTACTTGGAGACTCTTCCAAAGGAGATTAAACTTGCTTACTGGCCTAGTTCTACCAGAGGAAACAATGGCTAATGGGGTCTCTGAAGATTATTAAAACTGTCTACAAGTTATTTTTTCTAGCCTGAGAGATCTCCAACCCTTTCAGATTAGTTGATGGCAAGTGTGGCAAGACTGCACAGATGATAAGACTAGTAACCAAGGAGATATCATATGAAGAGAGACTGTGTGAAGGGAACTCCTAAGGTGATCAAAATTGCCTACAGAGCATTAATTCTATCCTAACATAAATTCCTAATCTCTTGTAATTGAGCTGATGGCCAATTGTTGTTAGCCTGGCTGTCAGTATGAATGGTAACCCAGGAGACTTACTCCTTCCTTACAACTATGACTCATTCTAAGCAACCACAAACTGGTATTTGAATTGTATGAGTGACCCAGGTCCCTCATATTAAAACAAGTTATGTCATTACAATCGTCTTTTATATGTGTGGGTCATTTCACTAACCATGATGTACTGTTGATAGTTCTTTATATATTTTCTATCTATCTATCTATAGCCCGACGCCCTAATCCAGCAAAGGGTGGCCGCAGACAAAACGCCTCCAAGTCACTCTGTCACCCACCATTTGACTCCCCTCCCCCCAACTCACCTATTTATTTTTTCTTACCTGTTGCTGAATCATACCTCAACCTTCTTTATATTGAGAATTAGGTTCTGGTTGATACTGTAGAGGGATGCCTTCACATGGTGGCACCAATATCACCAGGCAATAGAGCTGGCTATATTCTATCTATCTATCTATCTATTGCCAGACGCCTCAATCCCGTTTGGGGTGGCCACAAACAAATCGCCTCCTACAATAAAACCTTCTCCTCTCCATATCGACTATTGAGCCAGAAGGGTCATATCAACCACACATACGCTTTGAGGTAAAACAGGGTGAATTTCATGAATATTAGTAACTCATACAGTACTATGATTATCTGATTAAATGCTGGAAGTTTTATGCAGGGGTTCATTGGCAAATTTTGAGGTGCAAGATTTTCAGGAAAATGATGGCCAATATTATATTTAATCTACCATTATCAAATTACGCCATGGCCCCCCAAAATGAACTACATAACAAACTCCAATGGCCAAGTAATACAGGCCATGACACTGAATTATATAATGAAATGGAATCAAGAAGAAATGGCAATGAAAAGGAAACAGCAGCATGAAGAAATGTTACATAAAAGACATTACTAAAAGACCTTAAAATTGAACAGTAAGTGAAATACAGTCAGGAGGTAGAATGATTGCCTCAAAAATGTCAAAACTTCTGAAAATTGATATAGCTACATAATACAGTAATTCTGAAGGGCTTATGAGAAAATTCTCTTGTGGCCACAGGGAACGGGGTACAAGATTTATTTAACTCCTTCAGTATGATGGGACCCTCACTCTTATGGGTCAAGTCTCAAAGCCAATGCCTGGCAGATCTGATCTTCTGAATCACAGTGGCTTAATGAACTCTACTTGATTTAACATAACAGAATTAATATACTCATTCTAACTTATTTGCTTTAACCTACAACACTCAACTTACTGTACTTAGCTTAACCTACTAGACTTAACTTACTACATATAACATTTAATTTAACCAGCTCAATATTACCACAGGTTAACCAATTCCACCTTACTTTAATTCTTATGGGGTACATGGGGTTAAGGGCTATAAATCTTATGAGGGATTCACAACAGACTTAGGATCAATTTCATCTCATAACTAAGAGACATGGGTTAAATTCAGTTCTCTCTTCTCCTCATCCAACTTGAAAAAAAGAAATCACAGCTATGGCAGAAAACTGATCATAAATCCATCTGAAAGTATATACTGTACAATTTTTTTATACTGTATCATACATTTAGCCAGTCCTCTCATAAGTCAGGGATCACGCTAAATTATCAGAACTTTTCCCATATCAGGCAGCAATGTTTGAAAATATTACAAACTTTTCCATTCAACTCATACTGTAAATCAGGAGAAACAAGATCAGATCAGATATACATGAACCAATGGTCACTCTGCCATTAAATGTCTGGACTGAAAACACTAGCCTCGTACTCCTACGCTTCTCAAGGGGTACTAAAGGACTGCATAAGATTTTTTTTTTACTGTCATGAAACAGACTGATGTAACAATTATGTTTCCTTGAAAACTTTCAAAATACACTGCTGATAAATAACACCTTTTTTCCTGTTAAAATTGCTTGTCATTCTTCATAAAGTTGCTTTGTTCTGTTGTTTTAGATTTGCCTTTGGCTTTTTAGCCCTCCTCATGACTCTAACACATCTCTAAGGTACTTCACTTAAAGCAGAAATTTGCCTGCATGCATCCCAGACTTATAAAGAGGATTTATGGCCATATTATTACAACTAAGAGTGCAATGTTATGGATAAGGATCATCAAATGATAATTTCCAAGCCATGTCATGGTGACATAACATATCCGATCCTTCTGTACTACTGCTGACTACACTCTGTAATGTGGGCTGCAAGTTGATTAATCTAACAAGTACAGGTGTTCTATACTGTACATGTCTATTTATGGCCAGATACCTTAATCCCAGAAGGGGTGGCCACAAATGAACTGCCTTCATGTCACCCTGTCCTCTGCCATCAGGCTGCCCTTTCTCCAGCAGATACCCCATCACTCATACAAATTTTGGGTTTTCTGATGCTTCTGTACTTTCAGTTTTAATAATATGGCTCTGACTGCATGAACACTGCTTTGTCATTACTTAAACATTAGTACATATGTCATGTGGTGTCAAATTTTAATAAAACCACATCTAGGCTCACTCTTCCTGACCCCCAACCCCTCACAGCATATATGGTTCCCAATAAATATCTGACATCTGTGCAAAAAATGTACATAGGGTTAATAATTCTTATATCTCAATGGCTGAACCTAGTACTGCTTTCTAGTTAACTCCTGATGATTAATGTGAACCTTAGGCCATCTTCCCTATGGCATTAAAAAAGATTTGGCACAGGACCAGCTCAAAATATTCATGATCATCATCCTAACCCTAATTCCCACACAGAAGCAAGGTAGGATCCAGAACCAAGGAAATTGAAACTATCACACAAGTATGTGAGCTGTTGTCATCATCATCATCATCATCATCATCACCATATTCATCCTCACTATAATTTCCACCTAATAGATAAGGTGGGCTGCATTAATAATAAAAATAATAATAAAAGTACAAAACTAGGACTATCAACAGTATTACATTTGCTTTTATCATTTTGAGGGACTTGGCTATGCCTCCACATGCAAGCCTTTAATAACCTGTTGATGGCATCTACAGTATACATGTACTGTAATGTGTTTAACCTAACAAAGATCCCTAAACCTTTTCAGCTCAGTTGATGCTTGAATGTTGTCTCTCCCCAAACTATGACAACTGCATAAATTTGGTTGAGTTCCTATAGTGTGTTTAGCCTAACAAAGATCTCTCAACCTTTTCAGCTCAGTTGATGCCTAACTGTTGTCTCTGCCTAAACTACGACAACTGCGTACATTTGGTTGAGTTTCCTGCCTGAGTGTCGTGTTCAATTAACAAATCCAGCCTATCCCTAATGAACAGATTTTAGTTTTGTACAAGAGATATACATGTATAGCAGTCTTATCAAGTACTCTGACAACTGTGTAACTGTGGCTGAGGTCTCCATCTGGGATTGTTGACAAGGCCAGGTACCAGGATTCTGTTCCCACACCACTCACATGGTAGCACCTACCAGGGATAATGTTCCCAACCATCTACCACCTAACGAACTACCAAGTGGATGTCTAGTGGAACGGAACTATTATTCAAGCATTCAAAATCTTAGCTTCACCTTACAGTACAAAAACCTATAACTAAGACCTAACTGAACAACACTTATTAACTATCAACATCATGCCCAGTACAATGGGACAATCATTCCAGCATCCAAACTCCTAACTTCACCATACAATGCAAAAACCTTTAACTCAACCTAACCCCTTCACCATCAGGCTATTCTTCTAAGATGAATTAAATAGTTTGGAAGCAGTAAGAAAAAAT
This sequence comes from Coenobita brevimanus, assembly GCF_032717465.1. Taxonomy (NCBI): domain Eukaryota; kingdom Metazoa; phylum Arthropoda; class Malacostraca; order Decapoda; family Coenobitidae; genus Coenobita; species Coenobita brevimanus. Next base: position 23,810 of record NW_027642102.1, read on the forward strand.
AAAATAGTAAATCTTACAAATGAATATACCTTTCAAGTACAGTATAAAGGTTGTGGAGATTTCCTAACACCTCTTCTTTAGCAATTTATTCTATACACCTTAACACCCTCTTAAATTAGTTGATAAATTTTATGTGGAAAAAAAAATAATATAAAATATACATAAGAATGTTTATATGTACTGTACCATCATCCACTCACTTGATGTAGTGCTGCCTACTTCTTCCTTAGCCTTTATCATTCTTTTTCTGTGCCTCCCTCCTCTCTTCCTATTTCTCCCATCTTTCCTGTCACTTCTTATTGCTTTTCTTTCCTTTACAGGTGGCTTTACATTGAGTGACAAGCCAAATGGTTTCCTGTAAGCCAAGAAACCATTTACAACGCTGGGTGGTAACCATATAACCAAACCATACGTGCTCCCTACGTGTGAACAAGTGGGTTGGTGGAGGGTTAGTGCCCCTCCCCTTAAAACAAATAACTCAAAGTCAAATGGCCACCCCTTAAGGGATTATGGTGTCTGGCAATAGACAGATAGAGAGACTGTGCTATAATAAAAAATAATAATATAATAATTTGGTTTTACGCCAGGTATCCCCGAAGGGCTAAGGCGTTGCCCCTGGGTAGAGGACTTTTGGACTGGAGCGTGTAGCATTTTATGACCGGATGCCCTTCCTGATGTCTACCAATGACCCTTGGGTGGATTCGATCCTCCGACCCTTCGGTCAGTGCGGAGCATTCTAACGCACTGAGCCATGGCTGCTAGCAATATGTAAAGTAAATGAGTAAGGAAGAGGTGCCAAGAAATCTCGTATGCACTAGTGTCCCCCAGTGCACTGAATTAGTTAGTTGAAGAACATGGTGCAAACAGCCTAACTGCTTATTTACACATACAAATATTCATCATAACATATTCTAACATCATAAATTGCAGCATTGATATTTTATACCAGTAATGTGATCCTTCCAGGGATAAGAGACTGAATAGGGAGGCTTCCAGACATTGAGAAGTGTGGAGAGCCACCATTAATTGGCCAAGGACAATGCATGCAAGCATGTTGTAGCCTTAATATATGATATGAAAGGACCAGGTGCCTGGTGGTTTAGTGGGTAATTATTGTGCTCCAGTCAGATTGAGCCAGTTAAGGTTTATATCCTAGGGGTGGTTGGGGTTGATTGCTCATG
>NW_027642103.1:0-210938 GCF_032717465.1 Coenobita brevimanus
TAATGCCACTCAGGGATGAGTGAGGCTGGTCACTCTCATCTTAAATGTCGGGACCAACTGCCTAGCCCCGGGCTCCTATGCTCCTTATTGGGCAATGTAGGATTGGATGATAGATGGATGGATGAAAGGACTTTGGGCTATGTTTGGTGTCCACTGTTTAGTAACTCTGCAAGTGTATTCTGATCATTACTTGTTCGCTTTAACACAAGTCTGCCTAAGGAGTCTTTCGTACTGTACACATGATGCTAAGAGGGACTCCTTCGTGTGGTGGGACTGATATAATCATGTGGCTTAACTACAGTACCAGGTAATACAGGTAGTTATAAAAATGTTTGGCAGAGTATGCTGGCCTACCCTCTATGTTAGTGACACTGAAAAATGTCAAGGGGGAGCTCCAGCTCTCCCTATCACCAGCTTTTCCACCTTCCTTGAGAGTACAGTACTGCCCTCACAGGCTGGTACCATACTACAGCCTGCTCCCGATAATAATTATTTAATAATAATACAGTAATTATAATAATAATACTACTACTAATAATAATGCAGGTGGGGAAGGCACCAGGTGTGTCTGGGTTGACTGTTGAAACACTGAAGGCCTCAGGAGATACAGAAGCAAGGTTAGTAACTGACCTGATAAATACGATTATAACTGAGTGTTTGTCCCAGATGATTAGCTGAAGAGTGTACAGTAATTGTAAATGTCTACAAGGGGAAGGGTGATGCCCTGGAAAGAAGAAATTCGTTTTGTTTCGTTTTTAAAGGCTCCAACATGCTTGCATGTGTCGGCCTTGGACACCTAATGGCGGCTCTCCACGCTGCACGATCCATTGCAGCCTCCCTGTTCAGTCCCTTAACCCTAAGGTCACACTTAATTATAGAGGCATAAAGTTTTACATCAGAAAATGAAGGTAATGGAGAGAGTTCTAGAAGGTATGTATACTGTCACCTCTGCGATCCAGACTTTTACATGGTCAAAAGGGGTAGAAAACAAGTCACTATTGATGACCAATGTGTGATGAAACAGTCAGGAACTCAGATTGATGGAGACTCTCTCCCATTAACGGCCTCTTCAGTTGCGTTTATTACATTTCAAGTGGCCAAGTTAAGAGTGGTAGCATGCCAAGATGACTGGGCCAGTCTCCAACTAGGCCAACCCAAGCCCAACCTTCGCAGTTTCCCAGAATGCTTCTAAGTTGTACATTAATAAACTACTAGGTAAGCTCTACACCACCAGTTCTCAAGGGTTATACAAACAATAAGGTTCGAGTGGGAGGGAATGTGTATTAACAAGACCAAAAAGTAGAAATCTTCCCCAGCTACTTGCTTTACAGATTAAACATAAATTAGTTGGCACATTGTTCAAAAAATATATACCTATATGGTCCTAATATCAAATGCACAAAACTTAGCTCCTCTGTCCCAGTCCAATGTGTTTATTCATAATTGTCCCTCTGAGCACAAATTTCACTGGTCCAGTCCTCTGCCACTGCTGACCTTGACCTCCACACTTGGGACCTTGACTCACTCACTGGTGCTTAGACCTCCACACTTGAACTTTGACTCCCTCAGGTACTTCGACCTCCACACTGGGACCCGCTAGAAGTTAATATGAATAATGAATAACTATTCCTCCCAATGCAAGTAATCCCTTCACATGATCAGGAAGGTCTCATAATAAAGAAACATGAGTTACAACACTCAGCATCTCAAGTAATAACAGAATAACACATGGCACTACAGACACATAGGTCTGCTCAAAATAATACTTATTGTAGGGATAACATGGAAGAAAAAGTACTATAACAAATACAGTAAGCATGAATAACTGTAACTCTAACCATGAAAATCATCACTGCATCAACATCATTGTGCCTCACAAAGCAACTATGTGAACATTTACTCACAACATAGCCCTAAGAAGTACTGAATTGCAAAGTCATTTCAACTCAATAATAAATAATTCACAGTCTCTGGGCACCTAATACTTGGCCTACAAAAATCACACATTTATCTGAGGCCCAGACAGAACTCTATAGCATTTCGTATTCTAGTTACTAAATACAGTAAACCCTCATTATACAATGCCTTATCAACTAAAGATATTATATTATAAAGAGACTTAATACTAGTGAATTACAGTAGGAAAAAAAAAAGTGACTTAGCAACTAGGTGATTAATCTATGTTCTGGACACGTCCGCATGGTAACAGCCATGCCTCGGCCACTCTCTCTCACTTAATCGAACTTTTGGTCATATAAAATAAACTAGATACAACTAATTATCACTTCCAGGAACTACAGGTATGTTTAAAGAAAATGTGAATATTGATAGGTTACAGTTTGGGTTTATGTCAGGCAAAGGGACCACAGATGCCATATTCATTGTTTGACAGTTTCAGGAAAAAATATATAAGAAAAAAAGGGAACTGTACTTTGTTTTTGTTGATTTGGAGAAGACCTTTGACAGAGTCCCTAGAGAGGTGGTGAAGTGGGCAATGAGAATGCTTGGGATCAAGGAGTGGCTGGTTAGGGTGGTTATGGCCATTTGTGTGGGTGCTCACACCCAGGTAAGTGTGAATGGAAATTTGAGTGACAAGTTTTCCAAGAATGCTGGTGTGCACCAGGGGTCAATTTTGAGCCCCTTGTTGTTTATCATGGTACTTGAAACCCTCTTATGTGACTTCAGAAATGGACTCCCGTGGGAGATTATTTATGCTAATGATCTGGTGTTGATTACAGAGAATGAAAGGAAGGCAGAGGAAAGATTTGGGAAGTGCAGAGATGGTATGAAACACAAGGGCTCAAAGTAAATGCAGATATTACTAAAGTGATGGTGTATAGGGCTGGTGGCAGTACTGTCAAAGAAGAGGGAGAGTGGCCATGTGAGATCTGCCACAAGGGCGTGGAAAGTAATTCCATCTTGTGCAGTCTGTGATAAGTGAGTGTATAAGATACGTAGTGGTACTAGAGGTAGACGCGAGATAATGCTGATTTCATGTGTGCTGTGTGTTGGGGAGAGCAGGTGAAGCTTGTCAGGCATGGAGGGACTGACCTTGTTGGTGAGTCTCTTGAGTATGTGGAAGAGTTTTGTTATTTGGAAGACATGTTATGTGCTGGAGGTGGGGCTGAAGCTAGCTCTGTGGCTAGAGTGAGGAGTTGTTGGAAGAAATTCAGTGAGCTGTTGCCTCTCCTGACACTGAGAGAGCTTTCCCTCTGTGCTAAGGACCTCTGTATGTGTCATGTGCCAGGAGTGCAATACTGTATGGTAGTGACACTTGGGCAGCAAAGGAAGAGGATATTTGCAGGCTTAAACATACAGAAATGACAATGAGTGGGTGGATGTGCAGTGCGTCCTTGAACGTGAGGCCTTGGGGGGCTAGGTTTATGACTGAAGAGTTGAGAGCAAGGATGGGACTGGAGTGTGTTGTTGTGATGAGGAGGTGCTGACTGAGATTGTCTGGACATGTGGAAAGGATAGGAGCTGACAACTGGGCGCAGAAAGGGATGTGTAAACGTTGGGGGTAGGGTTGCGAGCGGCAGACCAAAGAAGAGCTGGGATGAGGTCAAAAGAGTGTGACCTCAGGGATAGGGGACTGCATAGGGAAGTTGCCAAAGATCTAGCAGCATGGATATCACTATACTCCTTTCGCAGCAAGAAGTCCGTTCAGGGTGTGGCAGAAGTTGGAATTCCCCCGAGTGCGACGTTGCCAATTTGACCACCAATTATCGGATTATCACTCTGTCTCCCTACCTACCCCCATCTCACCTGTTTCTCTCTCTCTCTCTATATATATATATATGTATATTGTATATATTTATTATTTATTTTCAACTTTTTTTCCACACCACCTATGAGGTAAAAGTCTAGGCGCGTTTTATTTTTAAGAGGTTTCCCCTATAGGCCTAATCCTCTCTCTCATCTTTAATCATAATCTTCTTCGTCATCAGAACTTTCTGTTATATTGACGAAGAATGACTCTACGAAATGTTCAGCTGCTATGTCTTGTTGTGCTAGACAGGGAGTGACCCTGGGTCCCTCGCCGACCTCGGCGTGGCAACATGGGAAATAAGCGCTGCCACGTGTCATATAATTCATTCAAATCGTTGTTATAATTCTAAAAAGTGATACTCAATGTACTATATAGCTTCCTTTACTATATACAGAATATAAAAAACAATTTCAAATAGCACATAGATGGGAAATAAGAGAGAGAGAGGCACGTACTACGGTTGATTTGGCAGCATCGCTAGAGGTGATTCACCAGGTGGGCCCCACCCTGAACGGACTTCTTGCGGTGAAAGGACTATAGCACTCAGACATTTTATGCTATCCTTAACCATGCTATACCTAGATCTAGGTTTGGCTGCAATTATTTGGAGAGGGAACAAAATGATGAAAATTCCAAACCTGAACACTGACAGAAGAGCCAAACCCTCCTGTTTTGTGCCCATTTTGGGCCTGTCTGAACCTGAATCCCTGGGTTACCCACAGCACATCCTACCAACTCAGTTCCCTGGCCGAAACTACAATTCCCTACATCGTCATCTGGGATCCACTGGCACATGGGGCTCTGGTACGCCACCTGCTCCAATGTGCCATTTCACTCAACCTGTGAAAAAAAATATCATTAATACCATCATCACCATTTGGGATTCATCTGCTTAAGGTTTTGGAATAACAGGTACTCCTAACGTGCCACAGCAACAATAATAATAACTATGAGGTATTGACATCCTTGTAATAAGGTTTGCTAAAATTACAAGCAAATTCATAAGCAACAACAAATGATAAAGTGAAAGGAAGTTGTGGTGCTAATGATGATGTGCATGAAAGCATTTTGAGATGGTCTGGCCATGTGGAGGAGCAGAAAGTAAGAGACTGGCTGGAAATGTGCATGTGTGGGAGGGGAAGGGGGAGACTGATGATGAGATGGAAGGAGGGAATGGAGAGAGATTTCAGAAAAGGTGTAAACTGGATGAAGGGCAACCAAATGGCAGAGGATATGGTAACACAGAGGTGATCCATTTGTGGTGATCATTTACAGTATTAAGATATCTCGAGACAGACAAATAGATAAACAGCTAGACTGATAAATAAACAGAGAGACAGACTGACAGGCATACAGATTCACAGTCTTGCTTACCTCACCTAAACTATGTACATTTGGTGCCCTCTCCCCCACCCATCCCACAGCCTACTGATGATTTCTCTAGCACTGCACTAAGCTCACTTTAACCTGACCCAAAATTGCCCTCTCCCCACTCTCAATGCTGTTTTAACAATAAGAGGAAACTACAAAATTACACTAGTCATGAAGAAGTGGCTTCACAAAACAGGCCCAGGGCTAGGCTACTGCAGTCCAGTACATTTAAGGGTAGATAACCAGCTAGCTTCCCTTGGTGGCATTACATGACTAAAAAGCCTCCAGTCACCACTTGGGGATAGAACTTATGCAATTCTGTCACTCCATATGGGGCATTCTAACCTCTAAACCACCACATACCACAACTACAAATAAACCATGCTTAACCCGTTGATTACGCATTTACCTTTCTTTATCCCACCCATGGCGTGAAAAAAAATATATATATATATATATATATATATATATATATATATTGTTTATTATAAACTTGGATGTTTCAAGAGAACATTTAGGAGTGATGAGGTGAGTATCCTGCCTTGATTCCACATTTTCAAGCAGTTACAGTTAATTTACTTGTATTATTGTGCTTGTGAAAATTAGATATGGCAATGGAGATAACATAGAGGTGAGCATTTCTAGTGAGTATTCGTGTTTCGTGATCAGAAAGGGCAACAAATTCCAAGCAGACGTTGAAGAAGGCTGGCTTCGTGAGTATCCTGGTCCACTTCCATGATTTTACCTCTAGCATCTGATTTACGTGCATAATTCTGCTCGTTAATATTAAATAAGTTAATGCAGCGTACTAGGGAGTAAGTATGTGAAAGAAATATTCATGTTTTGAGGTGACTGAATGAATGGTGGTGTAAATGGAAGAACAGATGTCGAAGAAGGCTAGCTTAGGTATTCTGCCCCGATTCGTTTTTCGGCGCTTCCATCTAATTTACTGACATAATTCTACTCATTGGTGTTAGAGAAGCAACTAGAGATTATTTGGGTGTACGCATGTGAGGGAAAGTGGCTGTATTGAGATGATATTTGGCATCCTTGTAAGATTTGACGTCCAAGATGGCTGGCGTAGTAAGTTAAGTATCCTGCTCTGCCTCCATATTTTCCTTACTTACAGCTAATTTCCCCACTTAATTCTGCTTACTGTTGTTATACATGGCAGTGGAGATAAATAAGTGTAGTTTGGTGGGAGAATATTGTTGTTTGCAGATATTTAAAGGATGTCGGGTTTTTTCGTGTCCTTGACGAAATTTTGTAAACATTCAGCCCCCGAAATATTTAGGATGTTCGTATGTTATGTATTTCCGTTGATTTATTGTTTATTGTTTATTATTGGTTATTATTTATTGGTTACTGGTTATTATTGGTGGTTGGTGCTGGCAACAATCATCCACTCACTTGATGTAGTGCTGCCTATGTCTTCCTTAGCCTTATTCTTTTTCTGTGCCTGCCCTCCTCTCTTCCTATTTCTCCCATCTTTCCTGTCACTTCTTATTGCTTTTCTTTCCTTTACAGGTGGCTTTACATTGAGTGACAAGCCAAATGGTTTCCTGTAAGCCAAGAAACCATTTACAACGCTGGGTGGTAACCATATAACCAACCCATACGTGCTCCCTACGTGTCAACAAGTGGGTTGGTGGAGGGTTAGTGCCCCTCCCCGTAAAACAAATAACTCAAAGTCAAATGGCCACCCCTTATGGGATTGTGGCATCTGGCAATAGATAGATAGATAAACTTGGAGATGAACATCCAGGGCATCATCTGGTGAAAAAAAAATCTCTCTCTCTCTCTCTTTCCATTTTTGCATAGCACCATGCATAAGTCTGCATAGGGGGAGTGAAGTGAAAACTTAAAAAAAAAAATTGTTAGTTTTTGTTTATTATAAACTTGAAGAGAAACATCCAGGCCATCATCCAATGAAAAAGAAAAACTCTCTCTCTCTTTATCTTTGCATAGCGCCATGCGCAAGTCTGCATGGGGGTGGAGTGGTTAGCATTGATGCACGGCCACTGGAAGGTTAGCACAGCCTGAGCTGTGGCTCGCAATCCATGGGTTAATTATACTATACCCTTTTACTCTAACTCAGTCTAAAATTTCCATCATTCCATCTTAAGCACTGACCTGTAACAAGATATCAATACTAAAAGATAATGCTAGTCACAAAGAAGTGATATGGAAAGGATGCAAAGCTGTAGCATTGTCTTACTGTGCCAGTATGTTACGTGAAGTACGCTGCAAAAGGACAAAAATCTGGGCCAAGCTATGGTAAAAGGACTGGCTTTAATACAGGTCAATACATTTTGAAAGGCAATTTATAAAGACCACAATACCTTCCTGATCTGATGCTTGAAGAGAAGATGAATAATGTGCATGTCTTTGTATTCCAGTGAAGGGATGGACCTCTCCAATTTACTGGGTTGCACTTTGGAAACCAACACTAGTCTCGCACAGCACACTGGTACTGTCCTCTAACCCTCTTATCCTCAAGCTTTAACATCCAAGTACAGATCTGTAAGGAAAAATACCATATAGTACTTAAACCCTTTCACCTCTATGACATATTTCAATTTGAGATTATTTTATTCAGCACGATTAATATAGCCTTCATCAATACAGTCCCTCATACCACCTCAGCATAGTCCTGTAATCCTCAGGTTTTAGCTTCTGATATGATGTCAACATGGAAAGATAACAAACTTTAACTCTTTCTGTTTTACCAAATATTTAAATTTGTCTTGAGAGAGGATACAAAAACCCACACTGGCAGACGAAAATAGATGTATTCCAAACAGTTTCGGCGACAGCTGTCGCCCTCTTCAGTGGATCTACAGACCAAGAGTGGTACATACAAATGCTGAGAAGCTGCTTATATGCAGGGTGAGGACACGTTTTCCCAACCACACCTGATGTGACCTCACCTGACTCTCCCTCTACTCTGTCCACGACCTGAGTGAGGGATTACAAGGGGCAGCAAGGACCTTGCCACTAATCCTCTCATCATTGGATCTAGTTTATACCTTCCTTCACCATGGTTAAAATTATTATATCTCTCTAAACATACAGCTTCCACAATCCTACGTTTCTTATAGTTACTACATTTGTACAATATTTGGCTAGAATTCCAGTCGATTCTATGGTCGTTTTCCGAAGAGTGAACGTACACTGCGTTATTTATGTTGCCTATCTTACAAGCATACTTGTGTTCCTTAATGTGAGTGTCCAAATCCCTTCCCATTTCACCAACATAAACCAAATCACAGTCTCTACATGGAATTTTGTATACCCCTGCAGTTTTGTTACTAATTGGTTTATTCTTTACCAGCATTGATCTTAAGGTGGAAGTATATCTAAATGCAATGTTTACATCCAAATCATGACTCACAGACTTCACCAAGCTAAGATTTGACACATATGGAACCGTGATGTATGGCTTATTTTGCTGACTTTGTGATGTTGGTCTAGGTACAAAAAAGGCTTTTCTGGCTTTAAAATACGCTTGCCTTATAAACCAACTGGGATATTTTAGATCTAAAAATATTTTCCATATCTTGGCGTTTTCCGTATCCAGATGTTGGGGACTACTAATTCTGAGTGCTCTAAGGAACATAGAAGAAATAACTGACATTTTAGTGGAACTGTGGTGATATGAATAATAATGTATATACAAATTGCACTGGGTTGGTTTCCTGTATACAGAAAAGCTAAGTGTCCCAAGTTCATCCCTGTGCACAAATACATCTAAAAATGGAAGGGAACCATTATTTTCCCATTCAACTTTAAATTTAATTGAGGGAACCAGTGCATTTAATTTTGTAAGAAACTCGTCAAAGTTAGCGTATACGTCTGGCCAAAATGAAAACACATCATCAACATACCTATACCAAATTAAATTTTGAGGAGATATGGTGGTAAGAAGGTTGGATTCAAAATATTCCATGTACAGGTTACTAAGAATTGGAGAGAGGGGCGAGCCCATACCCATACCAAACTTTTGCATGAAAAACTGATCACCAAAAGAAAATGCATTACACTGCACACAAAGGCTAATAAGTTGGAGAAAGACATCATGTGGCATGCCGAGATCAATGTTACAATTAGGTAATTTTTCTTCCAAGAAACTAATTACATCTTCAGTAGGGACTTTAGTAAAAAGCGAGTCTACATCAAAACTGACCAACCTGCCACTGGAGAAACTGAGAGACTTAATCTTATCAATAAAATCAGTAGAGTTTTGGACATGGGATTTAGAGAATGTGCCAACCAATGGTGCTAATTTGTTCGCTAGAAATTTTGAAAGTTTGTAAGTGAATGAGCCACACTGTGAGATGATAGGACGAAGGGGAATCTGTGGTTTATGGGTCTTTGGTAACCCATAAATGTAAGGTAATTTTGGATTAATTTGAATGAACTTACTTGCATCAATGTTTGGCACATCCTTTAAAAGGCTTTTGACTTTCTTATTAAAGTCTGTGGCTAACCTCTTGAGAGGGGATGACACAAGTTTTTCGTAAGTGGTGGCATCACTCAACAGGTGGTTCATCTTTTCCACATAATCAGGTTTGTCTAGAATGACCACACAATTACTTTTGTCCACTTTTGTAATAAGAATAGAATCATTTTTCTTGAGACTTTCAAGGGCCAAACGAAAACGTCGTGGTATGGAGTCATTGGATTCAAAATTTCCTATGAAACTGCTAATTATTAAACCAGTAAGGCACGGGATATCCAGCTTGCTGTTAAAGGTAGAAGAAACAAAATCAAGTGCTACATCATTTCCTGGTTTCAAGGCAAAGGACAAACCTAAATTTAAAACTTGCTCCTCGACACGACTCAGTACATACGTAGAAAGATTTAAGATGGAATTCGGTAACATACACATACTCCACGGACTGTGGTTACACAAATCACTAAGTTTTTCTTGCAGTCGGATGCGTGTGAAATAAGTTTCTCTGTTACATTTCTTATCAGCTGTTTCACATATTGCTTCAAATAAATCACTTGGCAGTTGTTGCTTGAGGAAACTCAATGTACGTCGTAGATCAGGGGTTCTCAACCTGGGGTACGCGTACCCCTAGGGTACGTGAGAGGAATTTTGGGGGTACGTGGCAGGTTTCTCAAAATACTTCGGTTTTGAATAACTTCAAACCTGTTTGTAGAAAGTGGCCTACATGTGCTAGGCTAGATGTGTCCTCCACTAGAACCAGGACACTAAGTGACAACGTTAACAAGGAAACTCTTGGAGTTATGTCATTTGAGAGAAAGCTCTCTTGGACTACACTTGCCACACAACCTTGCAAACCCATAATACAGTAGTCACCCTAGCTCGTTTCTATCGATCACGTATCTACTCACGCGTACCAAGCGGGTATCAAAGTGAGACGCACTGTTCGCCTCTCACTGTCACCCACTCACCACTCTTCCCTCACTACCCTCACCCTCAGGTTTCCAGTGTATTTGTAGTCTGATTTTTTTTTCCTCGTTTAAGTTGTCATGGATTTTGCTTGCGGCTACGAAGTCATGTGCCTGCACTGCAGCCATAATAACTGGTAATGGTTTCCTTCTACATACCGCTGTGAGCAGGGATTCTCAGCACTGTGCTTGATTAAAAACAAGTTACGTTCACGTCTTGCAGTCAAAGACGACATAAGAGTGGCTCTTTCAAAGACTGTGCCGAGGATTGACTTGTTGGCAGCAAAGAAACAGGCCCAACCATCTCACTGAATTAGTATATACTTGTATTTTAATGCAGTCACACACACTGACTTCCCTATGAGTAAGTAACTAGTTACTAATAACTAGTTGCGAGGCTTAACAATCAGCATTAGTTCGCAGTCAGTGGAACACAAAGCCTTCTTAATTCTATTTTCTTACTTTCTTTTCATGCTAGTGACGCTAGTCACGCACACAGTAATTTCCCCATGAGTAACTAGTTATAAGCTGTATATAGCACCACTACCTCACAGCCACAGTTATTGGAAAAATGTGTCTGATTTAGTACTGTTTTATTATTATTTTTATGCTATTCACACACACAGTGACTTACCTATCACTGTTACTAGTTACAAGTTGCAACTAGCTGCAAGCAGCACTAGTTCACTGTCACAATGATCGAAAACTGTCTGTTATAGTTCTGTTTTAGTAAATGTATTGCATGCTAGCAGCCAGTCACATAGTGTTTCTCTAAGACAGTAACTAGTTCCTATCAACACTACCTCATAGTGACATACATTAATTGAAAAGTTTGTCTGCTCCACATATATAACACAATTTAAACTTAATAAACTAAGTCAATAAACCATGCATTTCTTTTTACCCTTCCTGATGCTGCATTGTGGGTAAGGGGTACGTGACCAATACTGAAAGACTTCAAGGGGTACATAAGATTAAAAAGGTTGAGAACCCCTGCAGTACTTCTTTCCATGCATGAACTTCCATTTTTTTTCTGCTAAAGAAGTAATCTCTCAGAAATGTTAGCAATACTGTAGATGTAAACGTAATACAGTAGATGTAAACATAAGCAGTCAGATAGATTATTTTCTGGTCAGGAGGGCTGATAGGAGGTTAGTGAGGGATGTTAAAGTTATAGGAGGTGAGGAGTGTGTGCAGCAGCACAAACTATTGATTTGTGATATGGTGCTTAAAGAATGAGTGATGAAAAAGAGGACTTATGTACCTAGGAGGAAAATATGGAAGCTGAAAAACCAAGTAGTAAGGGATGCCTTCTATAGCGAGATGAGGAGAGTGGTGGCTGAACAGGGAGCTGTGGATAGAGGCGTTAATGAACAGTACAGTGCCCTCAAGAACAACCTCTTCAGAGTTACTGATGAAGTATGCGGTTGGACAAGAGGCCCACCAAGACATAAAGTAACTTGGTGGTGGGATGAGGGTGTAGAAGCTGCAGTTAAGGAGAAAAGAAGGCTTTTCCGGGAATGGAAGAAGGGTGGTAACAAGGAGGAATACTTGGCTGCCAAGCATAGGGCTAGAAGAGAGATATACAGGGTGAAGTCTGAGCCACAAAGACTTGATAACCTAAATCATGAGGAAGGGAAAAATATGATATTTAAGGTGGCAAATCAGATGAAGAGGGATAATTGGGATATTCTAGGTGAGCAGTGTGTGAAGAATGATGATCGAAGGGTTGTGGTGAACAGTGGGAATATTAAAGGTGCAGTTTCCTGTAAGCCAAGAAACCATTTACAACACTGGGTGGTAACCATATAACCAAACCATACGTGCTCCCTACATGTCAAGTGGGTTGGTGGAAGGTTAGTGCCCCTCCCTGTAAAACAAATAACTCAGAGTCAAGTGGCCACCCCGTACGGGATTATGGCGTCTGGCAATAGATAGATAGATAGATAGAAGAGTCCTGCCCTGCCTCGGGACCCCACTCCACTTCCCTCTAGCAAGCCCACAACCTCTTCCATTCAAGGTAAGGAATCCTCCAGTGTTTATATGTACAGTAATCCCTCAATTAGCTTGATGTCCATTATCTAGACCCTGTGATCTGGCTATTCAAAACCAATAATCGTACATTTTCCATTTTATTCGGACAAAATGCTTGCATCCAGGTGGAAATTATGGCTGAGCAAACATTTTCCCCTGGCAGAGCCATTTCTTTTTCATGTAACTGCAAGGTATGTCCCTGCAGTGGTGATTGCTTGTCTGCTTGATGAGTCTGTTTGACCACGGTAATTGCTTGGCTGTGGTTTATAGGTCTCCTTTACCAGACAAAGTAATGTAAAAAAACAGAAATTAGTGCTGTACAATTTTTTTTTTTTTTTTTTTTTTTTTTTTTTTTATGCGAGGAAGAAGGAACCAAAGGCCATGAGCCCGCAGTAACAGTTCCCTCCAAGAGAAAAACAAAATACAATAGAGAGCCAAATTCAAGATCCGATCATTTTGAGATGCCTGGACACACTGCGTTTGAAAGACTGGAGATCATAGGCAGCAGGAAATACAGACAGAGGGAAACAGTTCCAGAGCTGACCTGTTGCATAAATGAAAGACTGGGAGTAACGGTTAACTCTTGCATTAGAGAGTTGGACAGAAAAGGGATGAGAGTTTGCTGCCAGACGGGTGCTACGCGCCCGTCATAGAGGTGGAGGAATGCAAGCAGAGAGTTCAGAGGAGCAGTGACCATTAAAGTAGCGATAGAAAAGAGATAAAGATGCAACAGTGCGGCGAAGAGACAGAGGTTGAAGGGAGTCAGTAAGAGGAGGAGAGTTAATGAGACGAAAAGCCTTTGACTCCACCCTATTGAGAAGAGCTGTATGTGGGGAGCCTCCCCACACATGAGAGTTGTACTCCACACTGGGGCGGATAAAACCCCTGTATAGAGTCAACAATTGTGCAGGGGTAAAGAAAGAGCGGAGTCGGCTTAGCACACCCAATCTCTTGGAAGCAGATTTTACTATCTATCTATTGCCAGACGCCTCAATCCCGTTTGGGGTGGCCACAAACAAATCGCCTCCAAGTCGCCCTGTCCCCCGCTATTTCACTCCCCTGCTCCCAACTCACACCCCCCTCTCTCATATACCTCTCCACCCCATCCCTCCATCTCATCCTCGGCCTCCCCCTCCCTCTTTCCCCCTCCACCTCACTCACATACACTCTCTTCGTCAGTCTTTCACCCTCCATCCTCTCCACATGGCCAAACCACCTCAGTGTGTTCCTCATAACGCTTCCTATCACATCCATATCAACACCACAACGTTCCTTTATATCCTCATTCGTCAGCCTGTCTCTCCATGTGACTCCACAGGCTCCTCTTAAATAACTCATTTCCACTGCTCTCACTCTTGACTTGTGTCCTTCCAACAACGACCAAGCTTCACTTCCGTACGTTAGAGTTGGTATCACAATACTGTCATGTAGTAACTTTTTCACTTCCATGCTCACTTCCCTGTTTCTTATCACTGCTTTCAAAGAACCAGCAACCTTTCTTCCCTGCTGTACCCTCTCAAGCACTTCACCCTCCAAACCTCCATCTTTACTCATCACACTACCCAAGTACTTAAACGTACTCACATTTTCCAATTCCTCACCATCCAACCTCGCTGTACATTCACTGACTTCACCTCTCTCAAAGACCATCACTTTACTCTTCCCTACATTCACCTTCAGATTCCGTTTCTTACACACTCTCTCAAACTCATCCACCAAGCCTTGCAGCTCCCCTTCATCTTCACTCAACAACACAGTATCATCTGCAAACAACAGTACAGGGAGTTTCCAAACACTATCCTCTCTCACCAGGGCCACTCCAACATCCACTACCCTACCTTGTACCTCTTTTATTACCCCATCCATGTACAGATTGAACAAACATGGAGACATGACACATCCCTGTTTCAACCCAACTTTCAAAGAGAAAAATTCACTTAGTTCACCATCCACACGCACTGCAGCCTTCGCACCATCGTACATACTCTTCACAGCATTCAACAACTTCCCATCTACTCCATATATTCTTAACACTTTCCACAATCCTTGTCTATCCACCCTGTCATATCAATCAATCAATCAGTCATTTCCTGTGGCACCCTCGGGGATGCATAGGGCCTCGATGAACTCACACCACCACATCCTATCTTGTGCTAACTCCTCAAGATCTCCCCAACACTCATCTCCAGCTTCCCGTCTCATTGTCCTCACCCACGTCTCTTTTGGCCTTCCTCTACCTCTCCTACCAAGTGCCACCCACCCTGGTGTACCTCGTACTATTCCCTGTCTCCTATACACATGTCCTAGCCACTTCCATCGTGAGAACCTAACATATTCATCGACCGGCTGCACTCCCGTTATTTCTCTAATTCTACTATTTGGTATCCTTTCCCACCACTTAACTCCTAATATTCTTCTAAGTGCTTTATTTTCAAACACCAAGAATTTATTTTCCATAGTCACTGTGCTGTACCAAGACTCGTGTCCATAAATTAAGATACTCCTAACCATTACCTTATAAAGTTTGATTTTTGTATGCACAGAAAAATTGTTATTATTCCAAATATTTTTAAGCATTCCCATTGCCTGATTAGCCTTCTTTAACCTTTCCTCAAATTCAAAGTTCAAAGAACCATCCTTGGCTAAATAAGTACCTAAATATTTAAACCTATCAACTTGCTTTACAACCATACCTCCAATTACACATTCCTGCGCATTTTCCATATTCATATTGATTATTTCAGTTTTTCCACAATTAATAACCAAACCCACCTAGCGACCTTCACTCACCAAACAGTCCAACACTCTCTGCATCTCTTCTGGCCCATCACAAATCAAAACTATATCATCTGCATAATCTAAATCCAAAAGTTTCCTGTTCTCTCCCCAAAGTATACCTGCACCGGTTTCTGTTCCAACGCATTTCATAATGTAATCAATGACCAATATAAATAGTAAAGGCGATAGAACACCACCTTGAATTACTCCGGACTTGACTTCAAACGAATCACTCAGACAACCATCAACCATCACTTTACAAAATGTGTCCTCATGCATGTTCATAATGACCCTCACAAACTCCTCTGGTATTCCATAATGTCTCATGATCTTCCCCATAGTCTCTCTTGAAACACTATCAAAAGCCTTTTCAAAATCAACAAAACAAAGACTTAACGGTACTCTCATTTCATTAACTTGCTGCATCAAATGCCTAACTATAAAGATCTGATCATTGCAACCACGTCCCTTTCTAAAACCAGCCTGTTCATCCCTCAGAATACCCTCAACCACCGGCTCCAACCTATTTAACAACACTCTACTGAAAACTTTCAAAGCTATCGATGACAAAGAGATTCCCCTCCAATTACCACATTCACTCAGGTCTCCCTTCTTCGGAACTTTAACAATTACACCATTCTTCCAAACTGATGGTAGTAACCCCGTCACCCATATCTTATTGAATAGCTTGGTCAAGATCATTATTAATCTATCCCCCTCCACTTTAAACATTTCCGGAAATAAACCATCCTCCCCTGGTGCCTTATTATTCTTTAACTGTTTTACTGCTTTCTCCACTTCTGCAAGCCTCAACTCTCCTGTTTCTATATTTAAATCTTCCTGAGCAGACGGTATATCCTCTTCTGGCGGTATTGGTCTACTAAGAACTGTCTCAAAATGCTCTTTCCATCTATTTTTAATATCTCCATCTTTGGTCAATAAATTTCCTTCCCTGTCTCTAACTGGTATTTCCTTGCGTTTACCTGCATTACCACTCAGTTCTCTAATCGATTCATATGCTATTCTTTGACTCTGTCCATCATTTTTGTTTATTAAGATTTCAGTCTCTGCAACCTTTTCATCCACACATCTTCTTTTATCTCTCCTAGCTAACCTTCTTACTTCTGAATTCAAACTCCAGTATGCAGCTCTTGCTAATTCAATCTCTCGTTCATCAACGCATTGCATCTCACTCTTCAATTTAGCCTCACCTCTCTTTTTTATCATATCCCACGTTTCCTCTGATATCCATTTCTTTCTCCTGAATCTATGTCTCCTTCCAATCGTACATTCAGCAGTCTCATGCAAAACTTTGTTCACATCCTCCCACATCTCATCTACACTTCTCTCCCCCTCTTCCAACGTTTCCAACACCAAAAACCTATTTCTGCATTCTAATCTGAATTCCTCCTTTTCTTCTCCTTCCCTTCTAAGCTTAACAATATCACATCTACCAACACCAGATTTTTCCTTCTTCTGATTTTTAAGTTTAAACTTTATTTTTGCAATGCTGAGTTGATGGTCACTACCAATACCTGCTCCCCGTTTAACATGAACATCTAGCAGAGAACTTCTATGCCTCCTACTGATAGCGATGTGATCAATCTGATTTTTATATTTTCCCTGTCATATGCTTTCTCCAAATCCATGAAAGCCGCATACAACTTCTTTCCCTTCTCTAGAAACTTTTCCACTAAAGATCTGAGAATGAATATCTGATCTACACAACCTCTTCCCTTCCTAAAGCCTCCCTGTTCTTCTCCAACTAATTTCTCTGTTCTTTCTCTAACTCTGTCAATAAGTATCCTACCATACACTTTTCCTATTATACTAAGAAGACAAATGCAGATTTTACAAGAGATGTAATATGATCTTTCCAAGATAAGTCCCGAGTAAATGAAACCCCAAGCATGTTCAAGGATGATGCAGGATTAAGCTGAATATTAATAAACATTAGTGGGTATACCTGTGGAAGATTTTGTCGGGTTGATAGGTGTAAGAACTGAGTCTTAGATGCATTAAAAACAACCATATTATTTTTACCCCAGTCAGAGATACGAGCCAAGTCAGACATTAGGTGTGCCATAGCCTCATCCCTTGTTTGTTGAAGTAACTGTTGAGATGGGCGTTGCGGGAACTGAATGGAAAGGTGAAGGGTGGAGTCATCAGCGTATGAGTGGATAGAGTTAGATGTACAGCTTAGAAGATCATTGATGAATAAAAGGAAGAGAGTTGGTGATAGGACAGAGCCCTGAGGAACACCATTGTTGATAGATCTAGGAGAAGAACGATGGCCGTCTACAACAGCGGCTACAGAACGACCAGAAAGGAAGCTAGCGATGAAGGCACAGATAGAAGGATAGAAACCGTAGGAGGGCAGTTTGGAAATTAAAGATTTATGCCAGACTCGATCGAAAGCCTTTGAGATGTCAAGTGCAATGGCAAAGCTTTCGCCAAAGTCCCGAAAGGAGGATGACCAGGAGTCTGAAAGGTAGGTGAGAAGATCGCCAGTGCAGCATCCCTGACAGAACCCGTACTGACGATCGGAAAGAAGGTAGTGACAGGAAAGATGCCTTAAAATTTTTCTATTGAGAACTGACTTGAAAACTTTTGATATACAGGACGTTAAAGCAATTGGACGATAGTTGGAGGGTTGGGAGTGGTCACCCTTCTTTGGGACTGGCTGAAAGAGAGCAAACTTCCAGCAAGAAGGAAAGGTACAAGTTGACAGACAAAGGCGAAAGAGTTTGCCTAGGCAGGGTGTAAGCACAGAAGCACAGTTCTTGAGAACAACAGGAGGGTACTGTTGTGGCCTTTTCCAATAGCTCTCAAAGTTAGGGTATGTATGAAGGGGGGCCAGGGGAGAAGTCCATTATCCAGAAGGATCCACTATCCAGACATGCCGTTGGCTCTATTACGTCAGATAACCGAGGGATTACTGTAGTGATGTCTTTATTAAGTATGTAAATGTCTTGGGGAAAAAAGAATGAAAATCGCCCCAAATGGAGAACTTGGGGCTGGCTTAGGTAACATGAAACCCTTTAACATGTAAACATATGGCCTGATAAGGTGGAATTCTCATAAAGCAGGAGTTTCAGGGTACAGTACTGTATATCCGCATTATGTGAGTGCTCGCTGTATATGCAAATGGACTATATTTCCTCACTAGATTTGTTAATTTCTATCTACCTACCTACCAGCAGGCAAGGGTTAATACAGTATAGTATATAGCTGAAACCACAACTGCAATTACAGTACTCTGTATTCTGAAGCATTGTTTGTCTCATCATTTGCTGACATTTTTCTTACAGTATAAGCCATTTCTGTCACAAATGCCCCCTGGGGACATTGATGAATCCCCCTGGGGGCATCAATGACTCCCCTTGAGGATTAAATAATCCAAGGAAGGAAGGAGTTAATTGCAACTGAAATCTATCTATCTATCTATTGCCAGACGCCTCAATCCCGTTTGGGGTGGCCACAAACAAATTGCCTCCAAGTCGCCCTGTCCCCCGCCATTTCACTGCCCTGCTCCCAACTCACACCTCCCTCTCTCATATACCTCTCCACCCCATCCCTCCATCTCATCCTCGGCCTCCCCTCCCTCTTTCCCCCTCCACCTCACTCACATACACTCTCTTCGGCAGTCTTTCACCCTCCATCCTCTCCACAAGGCCAAACCACCTCAGTGTGTTCCTCATAACGCTCCCTATCACATCCACATCAACACCACAACGTTCCTTTATATCCTCATTCGTCAGCCTATCTCTCCATATGACTCCACAGGCTCCTCTTAAATAACTCATTTCCACTGCTCTCACTCTTGACTTGTGTCCTTCCAACAACGTCCAAGCCTCACTTCCGTACGTTAGAGTTGGTATCACAATACTGTCATGTAGTAACTTTTTCACTTCCATGCTCACTTCCCTGTTTCTTATCACTGCTTTCAAAGAACCAGCAACCTTTCTTCCCTGCTTTACCCTTTCAAGCACTTCACCCTCCAAACCTCCATCCTTACTCATCACACTACCCAAGTACTTAAACGTACTCACATTTTCCAATTCCTCACCATCCAACCTCGCTGTACATTCACTGACTTCACCTCTCTCAAAGACCATCACTTTACTCTTCCCTACATTCACCTTCAGATTCCGTTTCTTACACACTCTCTCAAACTCATCCACCAAGCCTTGCAGCTCCCCTTCGTCTTCACTCAACAACACAGTATCATCTGCAAACATCAGTACAGGGAGTTTCCAAACACTATCCTCTCTCACCAGGGCCACTCCAACATCCACTATCCTACCTTGTACCTCTTTTATTACCCCATCCATGTACAGATTGAACAACCATGGAGACATGAAACATCCCTGTTTCAACCCAACTTTCAAAGAGAAAAATTCACTTAGTTCACCATCCACACGCACTGCAGCCTTCGCACCATCATACATACTCTTCACAGCATTCAACAACTTCCCATCTACTCCATATATTCTTAACACTTTCCACAATCCTTGTCTATCCACCCTGTCATATGCTTTCTCCAAATCCATGAAAGCCGCATACAACTTCTTTCCCTTCTCTAGAAACTTTTCCACTAAAGATCTAAGAATGAATATCTGATCTACACAACCTCTTCCTTTCCTAAAGCCTCCCTGTTCTTCTCCAACTAATTTCTCTGTTCTTTCTCTAACTCTGTCAATAAGTATCCTACCATACACTTTTCCTATTATACTAAGAAGACAAATGCCCCTATGATTACCACACACTTCTTTTTCCCCTTTAACTTTGTACAAGGGAATAATTATACCTGACTTCCAATCCTCCGGGACTCTACCTTCCTCCCAGGCCAATCTGCACATCTTCCACATCCATTCTACTACTATCTCTCCCCCATGCTTCAGCATTTCACCACACACTCCATCAATTCCTGGGGCTTTCCCAGATTTAACTTTCTTCATTGCTTCCACAACTTCTATCCTACTGATTTCTTCCTGTCTTCTCACCTCCCTCCTTCTCCCAGCCATTCCCCAGCCACTTATACTCGCATTACTTCCATCCTCTACGTTCAACAATTCCTTAAAGTGTTCTCTCCATCTGCTCACTTTTTCTCCCTTCTCCACTAGTAATCTACCATTTTTATCTTTCACTCCCCTGCTAACTTCACTTCCACCCTGTCTTACTCTTTTCACCTCTTTTCAGAACATTTTCTTACAGTCCCTCCACTTTACACTCAAATTCCTTCCAAATTCCTCATCCACTCTCTTCTTACTAATCTTTTCACCTCTCTCTTTCTTTCTACATATAACTCTCTCTTCCGCCTCTCAACTTCTTCCACGCCCCTATTTCTCATCCATTCATTGTATGCTTTCTTCTTTTGTGCCACAGCCTGTTTCACCTCTTCAGTCCACCACGCTGTTCCTTGCACCTCCCTCCGTCTTCTCTTCCTTCCACACACCACATCACATGCTGCACATATTTCTTCTGTAAATATCCTACACACACCTTCCACGTCTCCCATCTGCTCCAACTCATATTTGCCCAATCGTTCCTCCACTTCTCTCTTATACTCTGCCTTTTTCTCATCCTCTTGTAACCTTTCCACTCTCCTTGCAACTACTCCTTCCTCTCACAGAAGAAAAAAAATCAACAAATGGTGAGATATAAACAGAAAATACCTCAAAATACAGTGCTTGAATTCCAGACGTGGTTTCTGCTAAATACTCACACTTACCGTTCTGACTGGGGCAGCTGCTGACGTGGAAATGTACCCCTCAACAGCTAGATATCATGATCCCACCAGGGTGACCACAAGCAATTCACCTCCATGTCACCGTCTCCTCTGCTATCAGGCACTGGAATGAATATTTTGTTTTTAATACCTTCAGTCTTCACTAGTTTAACTCACAGAGCAGGGATTTTTTTTTTTTTTCATGCCATCTCGTGATTATATTTAGCTTTGTATAGACTTCTGGAAGTGTAGGGGTTAGGCACAGCCTCACTGAACTCCTGCAATAGCAGAGACTTTGCATAAGTTGAATAAAATTGCCTTCTGGCACTATGAATAAACTGAAAAGGGCATCACAGGGATTGCAAGAGTTAAAGGGACTCGCGGAGTTTATATCCCCTATGTAAACAAACTACCCATTACAGTTTTTACACACATCCCCTCATTTTTTCCAGCCAATTAACCTACTATGCCTGCCCATGTACAGGATCACATTCGACCTTAAAACCTAAACAGATGGTGTGAATAGAACTGCTTACTCGAGTTTAAAGGGACATCTTGGTCACCTGGAGATACACACCGCCGTATATCATCCTTATAGCTAATAATTACAACTTACATCAGCCGACTACACCTCTCGATAATGACAGCAAACACTGATAAACACATGGGCATAAGAATTACCATAATATTATAGAAGTAGACTAACACCGTAAAGAATAAATTCTTCACTCACCTCCAGCATCTCTCAACGTTGCTCCCATAATGCAACAGTGACGTCACACTTCAAATTAAACATTTACTTATTAAATTTTAAGAAGAAAATTTCGTGAATATATTATCAGGCTTTTAAACATTAATTTTCGTGCAAACTGAATAGAGAGGTAAGTAAAGTGTTTCTTGTTAAATTAAAGATAACCCCATGAATCAGTGGCATCATCATCTCTCTCTCTCTGAAATTCCATACAGAGTACCAGAGTAGGATCACTATTTACTGTCCTCCCGATATATCTCTACAGTTTTACAAGGGGATTTAAAAATAAATGGCTTGGTGGTGGTGGCAGGGGATAAAATTTTGCAGATATCAGTCTCTAATCTGCTGCCATTCCCAACAGAACCTGAGCATAATAGACGAGAAATTAGCCCAGGTTGATGCAGCAATTCTTAACTCAAAATTGCCCCGAGAACAACTTTCTGAAGTTTGTCAAACATTTCATGCAACACCCTGTATGGGAAATTTGGATAAAATATTGGTGATATAATTCTCTAACTGTGTGCCATTCCCAACAGAATCTGAGCAGTCTAATGAGTCCACGCTTTGAAGGTTGGGTTGAAACAGGGATGTGTCATGTCTCCATGGTTGTTCAATCTGTACATGGATGGGGTAATAAAAGAGGTACAAGGTAGGGTAGTGGATGTTGGAGTGGCCCTGGTGAGAGAGGGTAGTGTTTGGAAACTCCCTGTACTGTTGTTTGCAAATGATACTGTGTTGTTAAGTGAAGACGAAGGAGAGCTGCAAGGCTTGGTGGGTGAGTTTGCTTTAGCATCGTGTTCTTCAACGTCTAACAAACAAACAAGACAGGGCCACCTAAGAAGGGGCGCTGGAGAGGGACGCCTGCACGTGGTGGCACGGACACAACCAGAAGACTCCACAGCCTGGGTATACAAAAGTTCCCTCGCTCCTTCCCTAGCCCAGAAAAGGAGGATGGTGGACTGCAGGGGAAGGGCAACGCAGTCTGCAGTCCACCGAGTTTATGCCCCAATAAGCCTGAGGTGAAAACAACAGCTAGAAAAGACGGTAATTCTGTGTGGTGTGTGTGTCTGTGTAACCTGCCCTTCATTCACCCCCTCCCCCTTTCCCTTCCCTCTCCCCCTCCCCTTTCCCTTCCCCCTCCCCTTACCCTTCCCCCCTTCCCCTTCCACCCCACCACATCTCTTGGTCTCTAGTTTCTTTTCTCCATTTCCTCTTTCTCTCTTTCTTCTTCCTCCTCCATCTTTTTCTTCTCCTTCCTCCCCCTCTTCCACTCTCCCTTTCTTCCTCCTTCACCCCCTCTCTCTTCCTCTTTTTCTCTCTCACCCTACTTGTCCCCCCCTCCTTCTCTCTTCCCCTCCTCCCTCCTCTCTTTCCTCTACCATCTCTCTTTTCACTTCTCTCTCTCCCTTCTTCCTCCTGCCTCCCTCTCTTCTCTTCCCCTCTCGACTGACACTGTCTTCCTGTGTCTGTCAGTCTCACTCTACATATATATAAACACGTACATACATATACAAACTTTCACACACACACACACACACACACACACACACACACACACACACACTGATACATACAAACAGATAGATATACAGACAGGTAAGTAGATACAAAGTTGGCTGTACTGTAGATAGGTAGATATATAGACAGACAGACAGCCAATTAGACTGATCAATATGGCTAGAGAAACACACAGGGACAGTTGAATATAAAACACAGACAGACCAAAGGAATTGATGTCCCTGGCAGCAACAACCCTTCTCCCTTTAGTTCTTATTCACTCCATTCACTTTAGACTCTTTCTCCTCCCTTTTCTCCATTATTTCCTCCCTTCTCTCTTTCCCTCACCTCGTCCCCTGCTTACCCCTTTCGTTCGTTTTCCCTTTTTCACCTGTTCCCTCTTCCCTCTTAGTCTCCTGTTCCCTCTTTGTCTTTCCTTTGCCCTCCATATCTTTGTCCCTCCTCTTTATTCCTTCTCTCTCTCTCTTTACCTTATCTTCTCCCTCCCTCTTTACCTTCCCTTCTCTCCTGTACCCTTCTCCCTTGAATCCTCATCTCTCTTTTAGCCTCTCTTACTTTCCTTCTTCCCCTGCTCCCTCTTTCCTCGCCCTCCCCAGGAAAAATATTCCAATATTATTAAAACACACAGTAAAGGATGCATGACATTTATTAGAATCATATTAACACTGTCATGAAGAGATACTGGACATGCAGACAAAAAGTGGATTCACATCAAAGGATATTATCATATTCTCCATTATTATGTGTACAGTTGGGGATAAGAATATAGCTGACACTATTACAAAACAACTCTGGTAGATGGATGGTGACTATCAACCCTGGGAGATACTATCATGAGTGAAATGAGGCTACACACTTGGTAACTAGTCACAGTCATCACTCTTAGGCAGAGAACACACAGCCATAAGTAGTCAACATCTCAAATTTTTTCTTAATAGCTTCCAGCAACTGTTGGGAGGTAACCAGCTAGGTTGGCACTTGTTTAGCTTCCAGTCCTTAGAAAACATTGGCTGTACCATGGCTCACCCCAATACTGGGAAGTGCCCCTTTCAGATTATGTAAACAGTATAGCTGAATCAGAAAATACCAACATTTGACCTCTCAGATGATGATAACCCCCCTGTACATTATCTTTGAAAGTTGTCACCCTCAAATTCACACCAAAAACAACAATTTTACTGTTTTAATAATACTTAAGTTTCTTTTTCAAGTCCTTCTAGTGAACAAAAAGCTGCAGCAGTAGTACTAGTATGTAGATATGGCTACTGGCATTACAAGATCACATTCTAGGATAACACTCTGTAGTGTGGACTATGTGAGAAGGCAGAATTTTCACAAGGGGTTCTTCTGACAGGAAGAGATGTCATACAGAACATGCTGTATTTGCTGCCACCTAAGCCAGCTGGTCAAGCTTATCGCTCCAAAGATGAAGCAGCTCAGCTGCTTGCAGAACTTATTCAGGAACACTGGCTCTTCTGCAACCTCTACACCATCCACACCAGACACATAAACACATTCTGAAGCTCTATGGAGACTTTGTGACTCTAGTTCAGACATGGAAACAGAGACAAAACCACAGTTTTGTCAAGAGGGCAGACACTTTCAACAATCATGCACAAGAGGTCTTTGATATCTTCTGCCAGGACCCTATAATATGCCAGAAGCTGGAACAGAAATATGGGGTGAGAATGACTGACATGGAGTGGGACTTTCTACAAGATTAGAGAACCCAGAGAAAGATGTACTGTGAAGACTTCATTGATCGTAAATGGATGAAAACAATGGAACGCAGACAAAAGGACTTGCAGGCCCTTGACAGAATGAGACAAGATGTAGAAAGAGTTGAGCAAGCCAATTGCCTCGTTTGACTTTAGTAAACAGTCAGACTCAGAGGAAGATCACCAGAGTATGGATACAGATGGAGGTGGAACTTTCCCTTCCAGTGATGAAGGTATCAGTATGGGTGAAAGTGACTCAAAAAGGCGCCACTTGTTCTCCACAGCTCTCAGCTAAGTGATGTGCTGCCGCAAAAATACCAGTATATCCGTGAGACCATAAGGAAAGTGTGACCATAGTATTAGGAGTTGATAAACTGAAGAGCTGCTACCACATGTGTGATGCACAGGCCGTAGCAGCCGTCATCACAGTTGCAAACCACATGTTTGACACAAACTGGAAGGCACACAATGAACCAGAGGTCACTGATCTGGACACCATGCCAGAATCCAAGAGTGTCAGGGCAGCAGGCAAGAGCACTGAGGTGTGCACACTAGATGAGACAGTCAAGATCATGAACTCTGATAAGTCGTGGTGACCTATTCTGATGATGGCTCAAAGAAGAAGGGTGCTGGGTCATTTTCTGTTCAGGGTATCACCATTAACGGAAAATACAGGTCACTGCCCACACTAAGCATTGCTTCAGAGTCCAGAAAGAACTTAGCTGCTCTCTGGGTGGCAGTCCTGGAAATTCTGGAGGCAGCAAGTGGTGTTGCAGCCAAAACTCTGTTCAAGAAAATTGACTTTGTGATCACAGCCCAGACAGCTCACAATATCAAAGTGGATGTACTGTGGCTGAGAGTCTGGACTCTGAACATGTTCTGTAATGAGCACCAACTCTGATGTTCAACAGGGTCATTACCAAGCAGTGGGATGAAATATAGAACACACTAGGTAGAGACAAGATCTACTCAACTTCCTTGTCAATGCAACAACAGCAACAATGAGTGTCACTTAACAAGCCCTGGACTGCATGACAAGACTTATCATGACTTTGATCACAAATCATGGAACAAGTGGCATGAATCTGACCTCCACACAGCCCCACCATCTGTCAGCCTCAAGGATGAGCATTCAATCACTTGACACTGACCGGCACTATCAGTCTGTACCATCTGGCTACTGTGGCATCCTATCTGCAGTAGTATGAACATGTTACCAATCAGCTGGCCTGGATTTGGATTTCCTGAAGGTGATGTACTGTGCAGGTGGTCTCCTTGGACTTCATCTGGTTGAACCACACCTGTCTCTGACCACGTCTGCTGAAAAACAACACACAGCAAGATCATGCCAGCATATCAACAGCTGTGCCAGAACCGAGGGATGTAGTGCCAGTCACTTTGTTGCAGGCAGAGGAACCAGCATTCAAGTTTGTTTCTGAGGAAAGGTTCCAGTATACAATGTATGATGAGGACATCTGCAGTGCCATACTCGAAGTTGCAACCTCATTCCAACCTGAGGTAATCAAGCTCCTGAAGACGATCATTCCCAAGCTGGCTACTGGCTTTCAGAGGCAGAAGAGCAATATCTTCAGCTTTGAGGACTGACGAGTCTGCAGAAAGTTGTGTCACTCAGATGGATCCAAAGAAGTTGGAGAAGGCACCAGTCCACAACCTGAATGAAGAGTGCAGTGTGGGCTTTGTTAACTATGAGCTATCATGAAGAAGTGCCAAACAGCTTGGGAGTGCATCTGCAGCACAGGTGACAGCCACATCCTCAGACCTCATTGACCCAAGACAACCAGGGTCTTTCAGGAACTATGACAGCATCATCAGGAAAGGAGGAAGGACACCAGAAATCATGCTGCAAGAGGATCTGAAGTAGCAGGACCTGCAAGACATGGAGATTGCTAATGTTGCAGTAGATCATTGGAGAAACAAAGACCTTGATACACTGAAGGGAATGGGAGGCCCTTTGACATGTATGCAACGACTTATCTTGCTCTCGTGTTCCTGAACTTGATTCTTCTGAATTCTCTACTCTCTGGCTTCAGCTATCCTGTCATTCTCTGACTAAATATATCTGTGATGTTTACTTATCCCCTAATTCTACTGACTATCAAAAATTCTTCGACTATCTTACTTTTACGATGGAACACATTCTATCCATTTCTCCTTTCTCTGAAATCTCCATTCTACGAGATTTCAATGTTCACCACCACCTTTGGCTCTCCTCTCCTTTCACTGAGCCACCAGGTGAACAAGCCTACATCTTTTCTATCCTTAATGACCTATAGCAGCTTGTACAGCACCCTATCCGTATCCCTGACTGCCTTGGAGAGCGCTCCAACATACGTGACCTCTTCCTTACAACTAATCCTTCTGCTAACACTGTTAATCTTTTCTCTCCATTGGGCTCCTCCGATCACAACCTTATTACCTTAACCTGTCCTATCACTCCGGTACAGCCTGTGGTCCCTCCAAAGAAACAGTGACTGTGGCACTTTGGAGCTGCAGATTGGGAGGCCCTCAGGCAGTACTTCTTTGATTTTCCTTAGAATGATTATTGCTTCCATGGCCGTGAGCCATCTGAGGGTGCCTTGCGCATTACAGAGGTTATTCTCTCAGGCATGGAAGCATACATTCCTTTCTCATACCCTTTGACTAATGCAACAAAGCCTTGGTTTAATCACGCTTGTTCTAATGCTGTCCGCAACAAGGAGCGGACCTATAAAAGGTACCAGCGCCAACCCACCCCTGAATCACATCTTTTTTATGTTTCTGCCCGGAATCGTACTAAGTCTGTTCTTCGCTCTGCTAAAAATAATTTCATCCGCACTAAATGCTCTCAACTTTCCAACTCGAATTCTTCCCGCTCCTTCTGGCACCTTGCCAAAAACCTTTCTAACAACTTTACCTCATCATCCTTCCCTCCTCTTTTCTACTCTGATGGCTGTTCCTCCATCACTTCTACCCTCTGACCTCCTCATGGCTGACATTAAAATTTCTTCAGCTGATGTATTTTCTGCCATCACTGGCCTCAGTACTAACAAGGCATATGGGCCTGATGGAGTCCCTCCTGTTGTCCTCAAGAACTGTGCTTCTGTGCTTACACCCTGCCTAGGTAAACTCTTTCACCATTGTCTTTCAGCTTGTACCTTTCCTTCTTGCTGGAAGTTTGCTCTCATTCAGCCTGTCCCAAAGAAGGATGACCATTCCCAACCCTCAAACTATCATCCAATTGCTATAACATCCTGTATCTCAAAAGTTTTTGAGTCTATTCTTAACAGAAAAATTTTAAGGCATCTTTCCTAACACAACCTTCTTTCTGATCGTCAGTATGGGTTCCGTCAGGGACACTCAACTGGCGATCTTCTCACCTACCTTTCAGGCTCTTGGTCATCCTCCTTTCGGGACACTGGCGAAAGCTTTAACATTGCACTTGACATCTCAAAGGCTTTCGATCAAGTCTGGCACTAATCCTTAATTTCCAAACTGCCCTCTTACGGTTTCTATCCTTCCATCTGTGCCTTCATCTACAGCCTCCTTTCTGGTCGTTCTATAGCTGCTGTTGTAGACAGCCATCGTTCTTCTCCTAGATCTATTAACAGTGGTCTTCCTCAGGGCTGTCCTATCACCAACTCTCTTCCTTTTACTCATCACTGATCTTCTAAGCTGTACATCTAACCCTATTCACTCGTATGCTGATGATTCCACCCTTCACCTTTCCATTCGGTTCCCGCAACGTCCATCCCAGCAGTTACTTCAACAAACAAGGGATGAGGCTATGGCACTCCTCATGTCTGACCTGGCTTGTATCTCTGACTGGGGTAAAAATAATCTTGTTTTTAATGCATCTAAAACTCAGTTTGTACACCTATCAACCTGACAGAATCTTCCACAAGAGTACCCACTAAAATTTAATAATATCCAGCATCATCCTTGAACATGCTTGGGGTTTCATTCACTCGGGATTTAACTTGGAAAGATCATACTACATCTCTGGTAAAATCAGCTTCCAAGAGATTAGGTGTGCTAAGCCGACTCCGTTCTTTCTTTACCCCTGCACAATTGTTGTCTCTATACAGGAGTTTTATCCGCCCCTGTGTGGAGTACAACTCTCATGTGTGGGAAGGCTCCCCACATACAGTTCTTCTCAATAGGGTGGAGTCAAAGGCTTTTCGTCTCATTAACTCTCCTCCTCTTACTGACTCCCTTCAACCTCTGCTTCTTCGCCACACTGTTGCATCTTTATCTCTTTTCTATCGCTACTTTAATGGTCACTGCTCCTCTGAACTGTCTGCATGCATCCCTCCACCTCTACGACGGCCGCGTAGCACCCATCTAGCAGCAAACTCTCATCCCTTTTCTGTCCAACTCTCTAATGAAAGAGTTAACCATTACTCCCAGTCCTTCATTTATGCAACAGGTCAACTCTGGAACTGTCTCCCTCTGTCTGTATTTCCTGCTGCCTATGATCTCCAGTCTTTCAAGCGCAGTGTGTCCAGGCATCTCGAAATGATCGGATCTTGAATTTGGCTCTCTCTTGTATTTTGTTTTTCTCTTGGAGGGAACTGTTATTGCGGGCTCATGGCCTTTGGTTCCTTCTTCCTCGCATTAAAAAAAAAAAAAAAAAGTGTCTCATAATTTTAATTCCTTAGTTACACTAACTTTGTGATACGTCAGTAATGCGTCAGCTTTTGAGAGGAGTGCTAAAGTTGTGTCTCAAGAAACACACAAAAACTGGTGCTCAAATATAGGCTTTAAGGAAGAAAGAAGACAAACCATAAATGCAGTAAGTCCTTGATATATGTTGCCTCTTTTTTTATGCCCTCCCACTTTTTTTTGTTTTTTCCCCAGCACAAGAGAAAAAATACTGACTGTTAAAAGTTCCATGGCCACTATTAAAGCTGACTTGCCAATTTCACCCAGTTTACATTAATAGTTAAATTTAAAAAAAAACTGTGGTATTATGAAACATACCCATGACATGTACCAAGGACCTTCTGTATCTAAGACTAATGAAAAAAGATTGTGAAACTGCCAAACTAGCTTTAAGGCAATACTGAGTTCCTTTATTTTATTCTATCTATCTATTGACAGATGCCTCAATCCCGTACAGGTGGCCACAAACATATCGCCTCCATGTTGCCCTGTCCCCCACCATTTCACTGCCCTGCTCCCAACTCACACCCCCCTGTCTCATATACAGTACCTCTTCACTCCATAATACTTTTCACTGCTCTCCCACGAGACCCCCTGACATCGTAAATACATGTTCACTATCATACCAGTGCTGAATGTAATGCCCCAGAGGTGGTGGATAGTATGATCATTTGATGACCCATATCTGGTGCATGGTAGGTGGACTTCTAGGCCTTGGAAATGTGCATAACAGCCATGTCCAGAGACAGATACATTAAAAAAAATAAAAAACTGTATGAAGTTAGACTGGGAGAGGAGACAAAGGCTGAATTTTTGTTAAATATAAAAGTTGTCAAGTGCTGAAACACAGAAGTCATTAAGGAAATGCCTGTTTAGTGCATAATGTACTGCAGGATATGCTACAATCCTCACAAATGAGCTAAATAAGTAAAGTTGTGAATGCCACAATCCTCACAGATGTGCAAAGTTGTGCCTGTACATAATATAAAAGACACAGGAAAACAGATGTGTAAGAACTAGGTTGTACACTGGCAGCAGAATTATATTCATTTTTCTTAGCTTTAGCTAAGGTGTGGTAAGGTTTGTGACTGATCAACTGCTACATCAATCCTCATGCAAAAAAATATAAATAAATAAATAAATAAAAAATAATAAAATAATAAAAGGACAAATTAAAATAAATCACCAGTGAACCTCAAGGCATTTCTCCTACAGCCTTCCACCATAAGGGAGGTTCCCAAAGTGATCAAGACATGGGAGATTATGATGAATAACATCAGAAGAAAACTCATCTTCTAGTGGAGGTGTGACAGAATCAGACAGTTTCAAAATATTATTGTTTAGTGAGTTAGAATGATATGTTAGAATTAATGGAAACATAGATAAATCGTGAGAATAGCATCAGTTTTAAGTCAGATTTCATAAACACATATGAAAATGGACGATTTCGTGAATAAGTACACATTGGGGGTCATACAGTACATATAAACAGTACTGTGTACTCTATATCTATCTATCTATCTATCTACCTACCTACCTATCTATCTATCTATCTACCTATCTATACATATATATATATATATATATATATATATACTGTATGCATATATATATATATATATCCTCCTTGGGGAAGGGGGATAGAATACTTCCTCAGTATTCCCTGCTTGTCGTCAGAGGCAACTAAAAGGGACACTTTTATCTACATTCTTTTTGCTCTCATTCTTTCCCTTGTACTTTGTCTGTCCAAACCCTGTGCATTTTACTTTCATTTAGTTAATTTCCTCTCTCCACTGTCTGGTTCCTGCGAGTCACTGGCATTGGCTCCAGGGTAAAATATTTTACTGCTTAAGAAATCTTTATGAACTCTGGTGACGAAGCAATGGCCCTCAGTTCCGTGCAGCCCTTAAGTGGGCAGGGGGTGCTAAGAATCCCACGGTGTAAAAATAAGTTCATAAATCCAAAAAGAACCTTAAGAATAGGAAACTGGAATGTTCGAACTCTCAATCAGGCTGGTAAAATGGAAGAACTTATTTCAGTGTTCAAGGAATACAAGATGGATATTTGTGCTCTGACAGAAACGAGGTTGCTTGGAGCTGATAAAATGAATTTGGAAGATGGTATTACTATGTTGGTTTCTGGTAGGAGTGATGGAAATCATTACCAAGGAGTAGGCTTACTGCTGAGTAGAGATGCTTGCAAGGCACTATGTGAGTTTGAACCAATTAATGAGCGCTTGCTTTATGCTCGCTTAAAATCTGACCATGGTAATATCAGTATGGTTGTAGGGTACGCTCCGACAAATGAGGCTGCTGATGAAATGAAGGATGACTTTTATGAGAAGCTGCAGGATGTAGTGAATAGAGTGGCAAGACATGATGTGTTAGTTTGCATTGGTGATTTTAATGCGATTGTTGGCAGTAGTAGGGATGGCTTTGAAGATTGTATGGGTAAGGAGGGTGTTGGTATAAGAAACGAAAATGGGGTGCGACTTGCAAGCTTTTGTTTGGCAAATGACCTTATAATTGGTGGAACTATCTTTGAGCATAGAAAAATACATAAGACTACTTGGATTTCACCATGTGGTAAATATTGTAACCAGATTGACCACATTGCAATTAGCAGAAGGCATAGGAGTTATTTGCAAGATGTTTGCGTAAGGAGGGGGCAGATATAGGTAGTGATCATCAACTTGTTGTGTCAAAGATTAAAATAAAACTTAAGAGAAACGTTAATGGTAATTGTACAGGAGGTAATAATTATGATTTTGATGAGCTGAGAAGTGATGAGAGCACGAGGGAAAACTTTCGGTGCGAATGTAGAAGCAAGTTTCTAGTCCTGCAGACTTTGATGGAATCTGAAGACAATGATATTAATCAAATGTGGAGAGAGGTAAAAGAGGTTTTGCATGAGAGTGCTAAGGTTACTATTAAGAAAAAGGGAAAAGCAAGAAGGAAAAAGTGGATGTCAGATGAAACATGGAATGTAATTCAGAAAAGGAAAGAGGCTAAGTTAAGAAGTGAAGAACAACATGTTGATGGCCAGGTAGTTGAAGTACTTAGAGCAAAGTATTGGAGTTTACATTCTGAAGTAAAAAGACTCGTTAGACGTGATAAGAGGAGACTATATGATGAAAAGGCGACAGAGACAGAAATTAAATTAAGTAGAAATGACGGTCAGAGCACAAGAGCAGCGTATCAGGCCATAAAGGAGTTAACTGGGACTGAAAAGAGAAGGAAGGAAATACCTGTACGAGATAGAAATGGTAATTTGATGACTAAAGATTTGGATATAAAAGGAAGATGGAAAGAGCACTTTGAATCTGTTCTAAATAGACCAATCCCAGCTGAAGAGGACATTTTGCCAGCCGAGAAAGATTTGCAGATAGAAACAGGGGATATAACTTTGGAAGAGGTAGCAAAATCTATAAAGGAGTTAAAGAATTTTAAGGCCCCAGGTGAGGATGGAATATTCTCTGAAATGCTTAAGGTGGAAAATGACGAGTTGATGAATGCACTTTTGAAACTTTTTAATGTGGCTTGGGATAATGGTGGAATTCCAGAAGAGTGGAAAAATGGAGTGATTATAAAAATACCAAAAAAGGGAGATTTAAGTGTGTGTGGCAATTGGAGGAGGATAACTTTGACACCTGTAGTTGCAAAAGTCTTTTCCAAAATCTTGTTGAACAGAATAGAGCCAGTAATTGATAAAATTTTAAGAGAAGAACAAGCGGGATTTAGAAAGGGTCGAGGTTGTAATGATCAGATTTTTATTGTAAGGCATCTAATGCAACAAGCTAATGAGATGAAAATGCCACTTAACATGTGTTTTGTGGATTTTGAAAAGGCGTTTGATAGTGTTTCACGTGGAGCTATGTTGAAAATTATGAGATTCTATGGTATACCAGAAAAGTTTGTAAATATTATTAGAAGCCTGCATGAAGGTACTTTTTGTAAGGTAATGGTGGGTGGTTCTTTGAGTGATCCATTTCAAGTTAGGTCAGGAGTGATTCAAGGAGGAGTTCTTTCGCCATTGTTGTTTGTTTTGGTTATGGATTATGTTATGAAAAAGGTTGTAAGGAGAACAGGTGCAGGAATTAACTGGAAAGAAAATAAGAAGCTGATGGATTTGGACTATGCTGATGATATTGTACTGATTTGCGGAAGTATTTACGAGATGCAGAGGGTGCTCGATTGTCTGGTGGAGGAAGGAGAAAAAGTGGGATTGGTAATAAATTGTGGAAAGACTGAAATTATTAATATGAACGTGGAGAACCAAATCGATTGTGTAATTGGGAATAATGTGGTGAAGAATGTAGAAAACTTTAAATATCTGGGAACGATTGTATCATCTAATGGATCATTAAACAATGAAATTGAGGAGAGGATTAGACAGGCTTGGCGAGCTGTTGGAATGTTGAAATCTGTTTGGAATAATAATATGCTTTCGGTACATACTAAAGTGAAAATTTACAAGTCCATGGTTAGACCCATTTTAATTTACGGGCATGAGTCATGGTACAGTACAATTGCAACAGATCAGAAAGTATTAGGATTTGAGAATAAAATACTGAGAAGGATTCTTGGGGTAAAGTGGCAAGACAGAGTTACAAATGAAAGAGTAAGGGATATTACGAGAGTGGAACCAGTTAATGAATATGTGAGACTGTCTCGCTGGAAGTGGCTGGGGCACATATACAGAAAAGAAGGTTGTTTAATAAAGGATGTGCCAGAGTGGATTGCTAGAGGAAGAAGAGGTAGAGGTAGGCCGAGGGAAACCTTGGTTGAGGACAATGAAAAAAGAAGCAGGAGAGGAGTGTTGGTGGGACCTGAAGGAGATGGCAAGAGACAAATATTGGTGGAGAGAGTTCATTGAGACCCTATGCATCCCGTGGGGTGCCACAGGAAATGATTGATTGATTGATTGATATATATATATATATATACTGTATATGTACTAAAGAGAGATAGAGAGAGAGAGAGAGAGAAATATCAACTCACAACTTCCTGATGCCAGACTCTTCTTTCTTCCAGGGAGCGTCGTCAGGCTCGAAGGGCATTGGTCCCTGCACTGGGGGGTCATCCTCTTCATCGTTAACTCCCGCACCTGTGTCCCTGTGCCACAGACAAAAACAGAAACAGTAAGTCTCCTTTAATTTCATCAGAGTTTGTCTTCATTATTGTTGCCTTCTTTGTTTTTAATTTGTTATTACAGGGTTTAGTAGCTGCCATTTCTGCAAGTGTAGTTTGCTTTGTATGTCGAGTGGTGTCACTGTTCTTTTAAAGGTATAAACATGTTTTGAGTGCTAGTGAATTGCTTAGGATGAATTGTTACTTTTGAGAATCAAAAGATGAGGCTATTATCTATCTATCGATCTATAGCCAGACGCCTCAATCCCATTTGGGGTGGCCACAAACAAATCGCCTCCACTTCGTCCTGTCCCCCGCCATTTCACTGCCCTGCTCCCAACTCACACCCCCCTCTCTCATATACCTCTCCACCCCATCCCTCCATCTCATCCTCGGCCTCCCCCTCCCTCTTCCCCCCTCCACCTCACTCACATACACTCTCTATTATTTTTATTATCATTTTATTATTATTATTATTATTATTATTATTATTATTATTGCTCACCTGATATGTTGATATTAAAAAGATACACAGTACTGATATGATACAGATGATAATGTTAACCCCATGAATCCAACGACATAACCTTTCTTTCTGCTACCTCGTGACGATGATTTTCGTCAGAAGATCGTCTGTTAGTGAAGATGTTGGTGGAGGCTATATTAAATTCTTCCAGTTCAGAGTCTCAGTTTGAAGGTGGGATGAATAATATAGAAATACATTCCTGGATTCATGGAGTTTAGGTGCACAAGACAGTTAACAGTGATGGAATTGTTCTCTTGCATGTTATTTATGTAAACTGTGTAGATATTAAAAACTTTATAGATAACATGAGTGAATACTAAGGTGTAATGGAATAGGTTAATACTTGGCTGCTGAGATGTGCATTAATGAAGTTAAGGTTATATGGTAATATTCTTGCAGCTCCTAGTTTTAATCAGCTGTTCAGCTATATAGTATGTGGATTTAATGGTTTAATGTCTACTTGAGATGAAAGCCCACTTATGTGTGTGTCAGTTTGATTTCCTGATAGACAGTGAGAGATTTTTTGATCAGGTACTTCCACCAAGGGCTTTTCTAGTCATCTATCATTCTTTCTACCTTGAAGGGGTAATATGTCAGTGGCTGTTACAAACCCTGCCTCATTGTTGGTTGTGCCCTGGAATAAGACATATAGGCACACTATGTATTATACTGAAAGATGCTCCACAAATGATCACGGAATGTTTGAGGTCTGTCGTAACCTTCTCTCTCTCATTTTTAAAATTATGGCCTTTATTCTCAGAGCATTAGAGTCTGAATAAGCTTAAGGGAGTTTTTCTTTATTTCAGATTGGAAGAATTTTACCCATAGCAGGAAAAGCTGGAAAAATAGATGACTGTTCCACATGTGAGTACTATATAATTCTTCCTTTTGAACAGTTACCTGTTGATCTGTCTATCTATTGCCAGACATCTGAATCCTGTAAGGGGTGGCCACAAACAAATCACCTCCATGCTGCCCTTTCCCCCACCATCTAACTGCCCTGCTCCCACCTCATACCCCTCTGTCTCATATACCTTTCTACTCCATCCCTCCATCTCATCCTTGGCCTCCCCCTCCCTCTACCCCCTTCCACCTCACTCACATACACTCTCCTCGTCAGTCTTTCGCTCTCCATCCTCTCTATATGGCCAAACAACCTCATTGTATTTCTCCTATCGCTTTCTATCACATCCACATCCACACCACAACACTCCTTCACTTCCTCATTTGTCAATCTGTCTTTCCATGTGACTCCACATGCTCCTCTCAGATAACTCATTTGCACTGCTCTCACTCTTGTGTCCTACCACCAAGGTCCGGGCTTCATTTTCATACGTTAGAGTTGGTATCACAATACTGTCATGCAGCAACTCTTTTACTTCCATGCTCACTTCTCTGTTTCTTATTACTGCCTTCAGAGAACCAGCAACCTTTCTTTCCTGTTGCACCCTTTCAAGCACTTAACCCTTTAAACTTCCATCCTTACTCATTACACAATCCAGGTACTTAAATGCCCTCACATTTTCCATTTCCTCCTCATTTAACCTCACTGTACATTCGGTGCCTTCACTTCTCTCAAAGACCTTAACTTTACTCTTCCCTACATTCACCTTTAGATTCCATTTCTTACACACTCTCCCAGACTCATCCACCAAGCCTTGCAGCTCCCCTTCATCTTCACTTAACAACACAGTATCATCTCCAAACAACAGTACAGGGAGTTTCCAAACACTGACCTCTCTCATTAGGGCTGCTCCGACATAATCTGAATTTATTTTGCACTTACTTTAGCATGTTTAAATTTACTGGAGGTCAGGCTTCATAACTGAAACTGTTGTGATTTTTTTTTCTCTGACTACAGGTCTCGTTTTCGTTTTTAAATTCGTTTTCGTTTTTAAAGGCTCCAACATTCTTGCATGCATCGGCCTTGATCACCTAATGGCGGCTCTCCACGCTGCACGATCCATTGTAGCCTCCCTGTTCAGTCCCTTAACCCTGAGGTCACATTGACCTTGTCCCATATCTTTCTCAGTCTACTCCTCGTAACCCCACCCCCAATATTAACACTTCTCACCTTCCTCACCCAATTATCATCCCCCATCCTCTCCACATGTCCAAACCATCTCAATCTACCTCTCCTCATCACAACACCAATACACTCCAGTCCCATCCTACCTCTCAACGCTTCCATCGTAAACCCAGGCCCCCCAGACCTTGGATGCAGGGACGCACTACACATCCACCTGATCATTGTCATTTCTGTATGTCTGAGCCGGCGAATATCCTCCTCCATTACTGCCCAGGTCTCACTACCATACAGCATGACACTCCTAACACATGCTGCATACAAAGACCTCTTAGCCCGTAGGGAGAGTCCTCTCAATGTCAGGAGAGGCAAGAGCTCCCTGAACTTCTTCCAACCACTTCTCACCTTAGCCACAGTGCTAGCTCCGGCCCCACCTCCAGCACACAACATGTTTCCCAAATAACAAAACTCTTCCACACTCTCAAGAGATTCACCAGCAAGATCAATCCTTTCACGCCTGACAATCTCCATCTGCTCTCCCCGACACGCTGTACACATAAAATCAGCATTATCTCGCAGTATACTTCTGACACCACTACATCTCTTGCACCCCCATTTATCACAAACATCGCACAAGATGGAATTACTTCCCACGCCCTCGTGTCAAACTGCACATGGCCACTCTCCCTCGTCTTTGACAGTACCGCCACCAACCCTAGATATCATCACTTTTGTTTTATCTGCAGTTACCCTTAAGCCCTTGTGCCCCATACCATCCCTCCACTTCCTAAATCTTTCTTCCGCTTCCCTTTCATTCTCTGCAATCAACACCAAATCATCGGCATGCAACATCTCCCACAGGAATCTGCTTTTGAAGTCATGTGAGAGGGCTTCAAGTACCATGATAAACAACATAGGACTCGAAACTGACCCCTGATGCACACCAACATTCACGGAAAACTCATCACTCAAATCTCCATTCACTCTTACCTGGATGCTACCTGGGTGCGAGCACCCACATACATAGCCATAACCACCCTAACCAGCCACTCCTCCTAGTCAAGCCTTCTCATTGCCCACTTCACCACCTCTCTAGGGACTCTGTCAAAGGCCTTTTCCAAATCAACAAAAACAAAATACAGATCCCTTTTCTTACCAATATATTTTTCCTGAAGCTGTTAACAATGAATATGGCATCAGTGGTCCCCCTACCTGGCATAAACCCAAAATGCATCTCATCAACATTCACTCTCTCTCTAATCATACCTTCTAAGACTCTCTCCATTACCTTCATTATCTGATCTAAAAGCTTTATACCTCTATAATTTCCTCTTTCCAGGTCATGACCCTTCCCTTTATACACATTTACAATTACACTCTTTAGCCAATCATCTGGGACAACACCATCCATCCATCATCCAATCCTACATTGCCCCATGAGGAGCGTAGGAGCCCGGGGCTAGGCAGTTGGTCTCGACATTTAAGATGAGAGTGACCAGCCTCACTTATCCCTGAGTGGCATTCACTCATAAATAATCATATTTGTCAGGTCAGTGACTAACCGCACCCCTATATCTCCTGAGGCCTCCAACATTTTGGCAGTCAACCCAAACACACCTGTTGCCTTACCCACCTTCATCCTGCCTATTACCTCATTCACAATAGCAGCATCAATCAAAGGACAAGGGCCACACACTGGATCTGCCGGCTCCAAACCTTCCCTGTCCCAGTCAAACTCCTCATTCAACAACCAGTTATAATGCTCTCTCCATGCATCTTTAATATCCCCACTGTTCACCACTATCCTTCCTTCATCATTCTTCACACACTGCTCACCTATGATATCCCGATTATCCCTCTTCATCTGATCACTTCATCACCTTAAATATCATATTTTTCCTTTCCACACTATTTAGGTTATCAAACAAAAGTCTCGGTGACTCAGACTTCGCCCTGTATACTTCTCTTCTAGCCCTACGCTTGGCAGCCAAGTATTCCTCCTTGCTATAATGATAATCATCATCATCATCCGGGCAGGGTGAGGAGTAGCAATGTCCACATAGCCCAAATTTGCCCAATCCAATGGGCCACGCTTCCATTCACTCACCATTCAAGCCCCCAGAATCCTGGCTCTGTATGATACGCCAAAAACATTGACCACGTTCTGTAGCTTCACATAAACGTATCCGAGAGTCAATAATAATAATAGTAATAATAATAATAATAAAAATGCAGTACCCCAGTCTGCAGTCCACATACAGTATACGCTGGCTACAGTTTACATATTGAAGGGACAAAAAAAATGTCACCATATGCTGAATTAATCTGCCTTCCAATACAAAGAATTACAGAAATCTGACTATATCACACTCCAGGGGTTGTTGCTGTTGATCAACCCTTGTCTGTCTAGATGAGCAGACTCATCAACTGCAGGGAAGCAACTGCCCTTCCCATGCACTGAGTCTGTATTCCCTTGCGGCTGACAGCGGGGAATAGTGTAAAAGTTTAGTTCCTGGATGGATGTCACATTTGGGTAATTCCACGAAGATGTCAACCTTTTGTGTCCAAATCAGAATTGCATAAAAGTATATAAATTATACATCATTTTAAAGCTTAATCATTGAATTTTATGAATTTGAAGAGAAAGAGAGCCTAAACTGTCAACTTGGGAAGCTGCATAAAAAACTGTCATGTTATGTCACCAAAAAAAAAAACCAGTGCTGAATATAGCAACTTTCCTAACATCATTGACCAGAGTATGTTATTGTTTGGAATGCTGACACTGTTTTACTGAAAATGTGTCTATTTGAGTTGTGATTGACACTACCGTTGTTTACATATACTGTATGTTGTGGTCAGAATGTAGCAGGACCTTTAAATGGAAGTATTTCAGGAGTAACGTGTCTCATGTTTTTTCCTCATTTTTCCCATACACAACTAACAAACTGGAGAATACCAACATAACTTTATATTATAAACAGGCATCCCAAGGCTTAATGTAATGTTGGGATACTTTGAAAC
The DNA here is from genome assembly GCF_032717465.1 of Coenobita brevimanus. Classification (NCBI taxonomy): domain Eukaryota; kingdom Metazoa; phylum Arthropoda; class Malacostraca; order Decapoda; family Coenobitidae; genus Coenobita; species Coenobita brevimanus. The sequence goes on from NW_027642103.1 coordinate 40,456, forward strand.
AAACCTTGGTAAGCCATATGGTCTGTCACACACATTACATGCCCACTGTGAGGAACGTTACCAGAAAATGATGTAAAGTTTCTCACGCACACCTTTGAACAAAAAATCAAAGTACCTGCACTGAAGTCCAATGATAAAACCCCTGTGTTTGTAATTTAGTATGTTATTTTTAAGTTTTTATTCTTTCCAAACAGTAAATTGATTTTACCTGGTACCTTGTGAGTGTGCTTTACCATCATGTCTCCAATGACTCCAGCTGATTATTTGAAGTCTGCTGGTATTCATTTTACACATGTATCATTCCTCTCAACTCTTCCATTGTAAACCTAGCTGTTGTGTATTTTGAATTAGCCGCGCTTGGCGCGCTACCCACAATGCTCAGCTGTTTTGTGTTGAGGGTCAGATTCGAAAGCTAGAGAATAAACACCGCTGTCTCACTCCACCCATCTCGTTTGACTACCCTGCCTTGCCAGTATATCTTCACGGCAAACGACATAATACACAAGAACACGAAACATGGTGGCAGCTGATGGAAGTGGAGCTGAGAAGAGAATGCGGTCTGCAGTATAAGCCATTTGAGTGATATGACCTGCTGCTACTCCTGGCGAAATTTTGAAGTGGATGTTAGCCTGCTGGGGAACCTGCACATTCTTCCTGCTTGTGAGTGAACTGGTCCCCTACAATCTACTGATGTTCCTGCCTACAGCCTGTGAGTAGACGGATCTCCTTTGACCTGCAACCTATTGATATGTTCCTGTAACCTAATAGCCTCACCCACCAAGGTGAGTACAGACACTGACAGTGAGCGCCATTATGCTGGTGTCAGAGCCCCTCAGCCCTTCTGTTTGGGGACAAATGTTGCAGAAAACTGGAAGCTTTTCAAACAGAGATGGAACATGTATGCTCTTCTCTCAAGACTACACACTGAAGAACCCAACATCCAGGTAGCTACGTTCCTACAGTATTTAGCAGATGATGCCCTCAAAGTATACAATGGTTTTCAGTTTGAAGGTAATGAAGCTGATAGGACAGTGCAAGATATAATCAACAAATCTGATGAGTTTGCCATTGGTGAAATTAATGTTACTTATGAGAGATTCATATTTAATACAAGGAACCAGCAAGAAGGGGGAACCCTTTGATAAATTTTACTCAGATTTGCAAACTCTTGTAAAGACTTGTGATTACTGTGACAAATGTAAAGCTTCCCTGATGAAAGACAGAATTGTGTTAGGCATTCATGACTCCAGTGTTCATACTGAGCTACTTAAAACAAGAAATTTGACTTTAGAGAAGTGTATTGATACCTGCAAAGCTGCAGAGAGTGCCATCTCACAGACCCGAGTGTTGAAACCTGTCCCTGAAACTGTGAACAAGGTCAGATCTAGGACAGACAGTTGTGCCCAAGCACATAGTTCCAACAGTGTAGCTAGGAAATGTAAGTTTTGTGGTCTTTCACATGTGTTTGCAAGAAATAAATGTCCAGCTGTAGGGAAAGTATGCCTGAAGTGTGGGGAAAGAGACCATTTTGCAAGTATGTGTTGTGTTAAAGCCTCTGTCAATGCCACTGTAAAATCCTCAAACTTCAAAAAGAAAGCTGTACATCAGGTTGCTGAGAGTGAACCAGATGCCCAGCCCCATGGGGCGTCCAGTTCGGATGAAGAGTGGGTTAACACATTACATTACATGCCTGTAAACTCTGTAAAATCTCCCAAGAAAGATGTTAAGTGTTGCATGTTAATTGATGATAATGAGGTAATTTTTCAGATCGACACTGGCTCATCAGTTAATGCCCTACCACTACAATATGCAAAAAATGTACAGAAGACTAAGAGAATCCTTACTACCTGGAATAACTCTGTTCAGACTCCTGTGGGTGTGTGCAGGAGAAGCATTAAAAATCCCAAAAATGGTAAGAAATATTCTGTGGAGTTTGTGGTGTTTGAAGGAAATTTAGTCCCTCTCTTAGGTCTTGGGGCTAGCAAACAGATGGATCTGATAACTGTTAATGAAGATGTATTTGAACGTGTGGATAATGTGAAAGTGAGTGAGTCTGACTGTAATAATGACATGTTGAGTAATACCGGCACTGATGGTTTAGGTACTCTGCCAGGTCTACAGTCATTGTCAGTAGACCCCCAGGTGAAGCCAACCATCATGCCTGATAGAAGGGTCCCTGTTGCACTTAGACCAAAGCTGAAAACTGAACTTGATAGACTAGAGAACTTAGGTGTCACTGTGCCAGTTAGTGAGAAGACTGAATGGGTGAGCCAGATTGTGGTTGCACCAAAGAATGGTGACATCAGTATCTGTATAGACCCTCGTGAACTCAACAAAGCACTGCTCCGAGAGCGTTATACTCTTCCTGTACTTGAGGATACATCGCATGAGTTGAGCCAGTCAAAAGTCTTCTCTAAAGCAGATCTTGCTTCTGGTTACTGGCACATCAAACTTGATGAAAAATCTAGCTACCTAACCACTTTTCAAACGTGCTTTGGGAGATACCACTGGGTTAGACTACCCTTTGGTTTATCAGTGTCATCAGAAATCTTTCAGAAAAGACTACTTCAAACTTTACAAGGTGTACCTGGTGTAATTTGCATAGCTGATGATGTGATAATTCATGGGAAATCTCTGGAAGAGCATGACGCCAACTTGAAGCAGTTCTTTGAGAGGTGTCAGAGAATGAATATAAAACTGAATGAAGACAAGCTCACTCTGAGAACTGACAATGTAAAATTTATGGGTCACTGTATTACAAAAGATGGCCTGGTAACTGATCCTGACAAAATCCGAGCCATATGTGAGTATCCAGCACCTACTAATGTTGTGGAGCTAAGGTGTTTTCTAGGTATGGTCAATTATCTTGCTAGGTTTCTGCCCAACTCAGCATCTGTTTTGTACCCCTTGCATAATCTTGTAAAGAAGGATGTTTCTTGGGTTTGGTCAGCAAGCCAACAAGAAGCATTCAACTGAATTAAGTGTATGATCACCAATAGCCCTGTGCTCACATTTTACAACCCCTGTGATGAGCTTACCCTACAAAACGATGCTAGTGAATATGGTCTGGGTTCAGCATTAATGCAAAATGGGAAGCCTGTAGCCTTTGCCAGTCACTCCTTATCTAACTCTGACAGAAATTATGCTCAAATTGAAAAAGAAATGTTAGCCGTTGTATACGGATTAGAGAAATTTCATCACTACACATATGGGAGATCGGTCAGGGTCCTCACAGATCACAGACCTCTTGTATTCATAGCAAACAAGCCACTATCTCGTGCCCCACGACGACTCCAGGCGATGCTCCTTCGCGCTCAAAATCTGTCAAGCTCATGATGAAGAAGTGCCATCGGGCCAAAGAAGACCCCTACCTTGGATTGCTGAACATGCGCAATACCCCTCAAGAAGGTATGGCAACCAGTCCTGCTCAGTGGCTTATGGGGCGTCGCACCAAGACATTGATCCCTGCTATTAATGCTCGCTTGCAGCCAAATATCATTGCTGGAGAACGAGAATGTATGGAGAAGAAAAGAGCCAGCACTGCAGAACACTACATGCATAGAAGAAGCCTCAAACCCTTGTCCGTTGGAGATACTGTGCGAGTACAACCAATAGACGATCCAAAGAAGGAGTGGAAGGAAACCACTGTAGAGAAGCAACTTAGTCCCCGAGCTTATGAAGTAACAACGAAGGATGGAGGTACATACAGGAGAAACCGTCAACAACTGCGATCATCTAAACCAGCCAGAACACACGAGAGTTGGCCCAATGATGATAAGACAACACTGGCAGGTGATGCATCCTTAGAACCTGAGACTGTGAGCTGTGGGGACTGTGTCGGATCTCCTTTAGTAAGTGACTAGGTAACCCGGTCAGGTAGGACAGTTAAAGCACCAAGGAGACTGGACTTGTAGGAATAATGTACCGTACAGTGTACCATTTTGCACTGTGATTAATCTTGCCCTTCAAGGAAATAATAATTATTCATTTTTTTTTTTAAATATGTGTGGTCTGTAAGGAATTATTGGGTTCTATACAGCACTTTATTTCCAAAGAATGTAAATGGAGTGCAACACCCGACACTTGATATATGTCCAACTGTCTACTGAATACCTAATCTTATCATGATTGATTATGCTTTATTTATTAAAGGGGTAAGGTGTTTCGTGCTTTGCATGTCAGGATTGATTATGCGTCTTTTACGAAAGGAGGAAGATGTTACGTATTTTGAATTAGCCGCGCTACCCACAATGCTCAGCTGTTTTGTGTTGAGGGTCAGATTCGAAAGCTAGAGAATAAACACTGCTGTCTCACTCCACCCATCTCTTGTTTGACTACCCTGCCTCGCCAGTATATCTTCACGGCAAACGACATAATACACAAGAACACGAAACACTAGCCCTCCCAGGCGTAGCATTCAAGAACACACAACACATCCATCTAATCACTGTCCTCTGTATGTCTAAGCCAATGAATATCCTCTTCCTTTACTGCCCATGTCTCACTACCATCCAGCATTACACTCCTAACACATGTCCAAGATGAATATAATTTCCTGACCAACAAATATACAACATGAGGTCCAATACTACCCTTCCTTTACTTAGCCTAAGGTGCCTTCATGTGGTGGCACTGATGTGTGTGAGTGGTGGAGCTGCCCAGGTATTTAAACATCCCTCAACACCTTCCCTATCTCTGCTTGGAGGAGGATGGAAAAAAAAAATATGTTCATCCTTGGTTTGTATAAATCCACCAACTGTGTAAATTAAAATAAAAAAAGAACTGACGCTAAAGAGGGATGCCTTCACCTGGTGACACTAATATACAACCTCCCTCAACCCACAATTTCAAATAAGGAGGATGGTGGAGAGGATGGAGAGTGAGAGGCTAATGAAGATAATGTATGTGAGTGAGGTGGAGGGGAGGAGAGGGAGGGGGAGGCCAAGGATGAGATGAAGGAATGGAGAGGTATATGAGAGAGAGGGGTGTGAGCTGGGAGCAGGGCAGCGAAATGGCGGGGGACAGGGCGACATGGAGGCGATTTGTTTGTGGACAACCCTTACGGGATTAAGGCGTCTGGTAATAGATAGACAGAGAGATAGGATGGTGGACTGCAGGAGAAGAGCAACATCAGCCTGCAGTCCACTATATTTCAGAATCTACCTTTTGATTCACTTTCATCGCTTCACCCACAGATAAACAAACCGAGATACATGAAAGCAACAAAACCAAACATGCCCTATCGTAACCTGCCACACATACCTTCACCATAAGCACGTGCACGCGCACATGCACACACACACACACACACACACACACACACACACACACACACACACACACAAAGATTCATATCCTGATGGGCCTGAAGCAATAACGAACAAAGAGGCATCACATTCACACACTTACCCCATTGTACAGGGCAGGTGTTGGGGTTAACGTCTATTACAGTTTCAAGTTAGCTGGGGATTCCTCTTCCTCTTCTTTCTGCCTCTCTCTAGGCAGCTTCCACGGCTGACAATCAACTCACGCACCTGAAAAATATATTACACAATTAGTCCTTTCCTTCTGAACCTTAAGTTTACCTGGTAAGAAATGTATCTGGTGGCATCAAGAACAATATCATTTGGGGACAACAATAGGGTGACATGGAGGCAATTTGTTTGTGGCCACCCCTGGAGGCGTCTGGCAATAGAATGATACTTTTTTTTTTTTTTTTATGCACAGAAGGAACACAAGGCTACAAGCCCACAAGATTGTTCCCTCCAAGAAAAAATAAAAACACGATAACAGAAGCCATATTCAAGACCCAATCATTTCAAGATGCCTGGACACACTGTATTTAAAACACTAAAGATCAAAGACAGTAGGAAATACAAAGACAGTTCCAGAGTTGACCTATTGCATATATGAAGTACTGAATATAATGGTTAACTCTTGCATTTGAGAGTTTACATATTACTATCTATCTATCTATCTATCTATCTATTGCCAGACACCATAATCCGGTACGGGGTGGCCATTTGACTCTGAGTTATTTGTTTTACAGGGAGGGGCACTAACCCTCCACCAACCCACTTGACACGTAGGGAGCATGTATGGTTTGGTTATATGGTTACTACCCAGTGTTGTAAATGGTTTCTTGGCTTACAGGAAACCATTTGGCTTGTCACTCAATGTAAAGCCACCTATAACGGAAAGAAAAGCAATAAGAAGTGACAGGAAAGATGGGAGAAATAGGAAGAGAGGAGGGCAAGCACAGAAAAAGAATGATAAAGGCTAAGGAAGAAGTAGGCAGCATTACATCAAGACAGGTTATCATTCTCATTATTTATAACCAAATCAAAGCATTATAGTGTTTTAACAAGTTCTTGTTATTATGTCAAAGTTACCATCACATGATGTTTATATATTTATTTTAAATTTAAGTTTTGCTGATTCTATGAATATTATCAATGTCAATATTTTTCATTTCCTTGTACGGTCCAAAATGAGCATATGGTCAATTAATTTCATCAATCAAATGTCAACTGTAATGAACTCTCTGAGGAAACTGAAGAACCTTCTCAGAATTACAACACATCAGGTTTGGTAAGTAGGGCAGACACAGCCAACCATCCTGCCTACAATTTCAGTCTTACTCTGCCTGGCATTGCACTTCCACCACCGCTCTGCTACTTACCTAGACCCATTTGACTGTAATTTGGCCTACAATTTCTGTCTCTCCATCCTGAACACTGAGCTGTAACAACAAATTTACACTAGAATAAGATGCTAGTCCTGACTAAGTGTCATGAAATGGATGCAGAATGCTCAGGAGAGAGAGAAGCAGTCAGGGAGAAAGACTGAAAGTTGAGAAGCTGAGGATCAAAGAAATGGCAGATGAATACAGGACCAAAGTAGAGGACGAGTTAGAATTACTGAATTGGAATGAATTGGATCTGGACAGACTGTGGAAAGCATATAGGGATTGCTTAGTTAGGAATGCTAAAGCGGTATGTGGTGTGGCAAGAGTAACAACAAAGAAGAAAGGTATGGCATGGTGGGATGAGGAGGTAAAGAGAGCGGTGGAGGAAAATAGGAAGAAGTGGCTAAAGTGGTTACAGGATAGGGGTTCAGTTGAAATAAGAACTGAATATGTTGTGAGCAAGAAGCACGTAAAGAGACTAGTGATGAGGAAAAAGGAGGAGGTAAATGAGGATCTAGGAAGAAAAATTAATGCAAACTACTCTGAAAATAAAAAGTTATTCTGGAAAGAGGTGCGGAAATGTAGAAGTGAAAGCAGTAAGAAATGGGATGGTATGAAGGATGCAGGTGGTAGATTATTAACCCATGGAGATGAAGTAAGGACCAGATGGAAAGAATATTTTGAAAGCCTGATGAGTAGGGATAGAGAGAGCAGAGCAGCTGTAAACATGATTGGTTTTGGGGGTGTGCAGAGAAGGTATGCAGTGCCAGGAGATGTGACACTCACACAGGTGAAGAGTGCTGTGAAGCAACTGAAAAATGGGAAAGCAGCTGGGGTTGATGAGGTGTATGCAGAGATGCTTAAATGTAGTGGAGAGAATGGAATGAAGTGCTTGCTGGAGATATGTAAGAAGACATGGATGAGTGAAACTGTTTCTGCAGAGTGGAAAAAGGCTGTGATTGTACCCCTGTACAAAAATAAAGGTGAATGAAGTGAGTGTAAGAATTATCGTGGCATAAGCTTACTGAGTGTGGTAGGGAAGGTATATGGAAGAATTATTATAGTGAGAGTAAGAGAGATATCAAAAGTCCTAGAGAGTGATGAACAGGGTGGCTTTAGGAGTGGCAGAGGATGTGTGGATCAAGTATTTGCAGTGAGACAGATAGTAGAGAAGGCTTGTGAGAAGGACCATAAGGAATTTATGGCATTCATGGATCTGGAAAAAGCATATGACAAAGTGGACAGAGAAGGATTGTGGAAAGTTCTGTGCATATAAGGTGTAGAGGGTAAGCTGTTAGGTGCCATCAAGAGTTTTTATGATGGTAGTGAAGCATGTGTCAGGGTTAATGGGCATCCAAGTGAATGGTTCACAATCAGTGTGGGTGTGCGACAAGGTTGTGTGATGTCCCCATGGTTGTTCAATATATATATGGATGGGGTGATGGGAGAAGTGAAAACATGAGTAATGGAGAGAGGGATGGCATTGGTAATGAATGGTGATGGATGGAATATCTCAAATTTGTTGTATGCTGATGATGCAGTACTGCTTGCAAGTACCGGACAAGAACTTGATACGCTAGTGCAGAGTTTTGCTGATGTCTGTAAGCGTCGTGCCTTGAGAGTACACGTAGAAAAGAGTAAAGTGATGGTTATTGAGTGAGAAGGTGACTCCCAGTGCAATGTCACAGTAAATGGAGAGAGACTGGAACTGGTGAGAGAGTTCAAATACCCGGGTACAGTGATAGAAAAGAGTGAAAAAAAAAATGTTACCATAGACTGAATTAATGTGTCTTTCAAAACAAATAAAGGAATCAGACTTAACAACATTCAGGAACAGACTCAGCACTCTTTCTCTCTCTCTCTCTCACACACACACACACACACACACACACACACACACACACACACAGAAAAGGGTGTGATGCCTGGTAGATTTACCCCTTATTAAACTTAAAGCATCATACTGGCAAGTGCAAGTGCAATAAGATTGTGTCATATCATATTGTTTATAAAGGCTCCAACCTGACTGCATACATTCGCCTTGGTCACCTAATGGCAACTCTCCACATTACTTGATCTCTGGCAGTCTCCCTATTCCATCCCTTATCCCTGAGGTCACACACTATAACCTCGTCCCAGGTCTTTTTCAGTCTGCCTCTCACAACCCTACCTGACATTCATACTTCTCATTTTCCCCACCCAATTGCCATCCTCCATCCTCCCCACATGCCCAAACCATCTCAATCAACCCCTCCTTATCACAGCACCAATACACTTCGGTCCGATCCTTCCTCTCTACCCTCAACGTTCACACCTCTCACCCTCCACATCCAGCTGTCATCTTTCATCCTCTCCTCATGCCCAAACCGTCTCAAGCTACCCTCCTCATTACAACATCAATACACTTCAGTTCCATCCTTCCTCTCAACTCTTCACCAACATCTCTCACCATACCAGTTGTCATCTTCCATCCTCTCTACATGCCCAAACCATCTCAATCTATCAATCAACACAATAATGTTTTCATGTACATTTTTATACCCTAACTCCTGTGGCAACAATAATCAACTTACATGATGAAATTAAAAAATCCCTGATTATATATGACATGGTGGGCATACAAAGACAGAAAAAAAAAAAGATCACTTCTATATTTTTACCTTAGAAAGTGCAGAACTAACCATCTACATGATATCTCCTTGCTGGGTATAATTTAGTCAACTACTGAGGCTGTGTTTATACTTCAAGATTACTTTTCTCATTTATTTGTACCCTTAAAATTTGCACACACATACAGGTTCATTTGTGCAACATTGGGGGGTTAGTCCTTAGCTTTAACTCATCTGATGTCTGTCTATCCGTTGCAAAACACCTTAATCCCATTAGGGGTGACTACAAACAAATCTCCATATTGCCCTGTCCTCTGCTATTTCACTGACCTCCCTGCAACTCAACATCCGCTCTCCGATCTCTCTCCACTCCATCTCATCCTTGGTCTCCCCCTCCACCTGACTCAAACAGATCTCCATGTTGCCCTGTCCTCTTCTACTTGGTTTACTCTTCTCTAACTCACACTCCTCTGTCTCATACATCTCGCCACTCCATCCCTCCATCTCATTCTTGGTCTCCCCTTCCACCTCGAAATGAACGGATCATGAATTTGGCTCTCTTTTGTATTGTTTTTGTTTCTTTCTTGGAAGGAACATTAATGTGGGCTCAGACTGTGGTTCCTTCTTCCTCGCATTAAAAAAAAAACTCTTCCAGCTATTCAGACTCTTACACACTCTTTCAGCCAGTCTAACTTTCATACACTCTACTAGCCAGTCTCTCATTCTCCATCCTTTCCACTTGGCCAAACCACATCAAAGTACTTCTCTAAACACTTTCAATCACAAAAGATTTCACATGAGCTAAGGGGTCTTTGTATGCAACATGTGCTACGAGTGTAATGCTGTATGGTAGTGAGACCTGTGCAGCAAAGGAAGAGGATATTCACAGGCTTAAATGTACTGCAATGATTAGGTGGATGTGCAGTGCATCCCTGAGTGCAAGGCCTGGGGGAGCTAGGTTTACGACAGAAGAGTTGAGAGGTGGGGTGGGACTGGAGTGTATTGGTGTTGTGATGAGGAGAGGTAGATTGAGGTGGTTTGGGCATGTGGAGAGGATGGGGGATGATAACTGGGTGCAGAAAGTGAGAAGAGTTAATTTTAGGGGTGGGGTTGCAAGGGGTACAGCAAAAAGGACCTGGGACAAGGTCATTAAGTGTGACCTCAAGGTTAAAGGAATGAACAGGGAGGCAGCCAGAGATTGAGCAGCATGGAGAGCCACCATTAGGTGGCCAAGGCTGACACATGCACGTTGGAGCCTTCAAAAACGAAACTAGTCACACCAGGTACTGACCAGAATTTTCAACCATGTACCTGCACAAACAGTTTGGTTTCTAAGGGTGCTGTTTACCCCTCCATAAATATAAGTTTTTTTGCTTTCGTTTTATAATCCTGACAGTCTGTTTATATGTGACAGTATGGTGCAGAGGCCAAGGATGAGGTGGAGGGATGGAGTTGAGTGATATACGAGGGAGGGGGGAGTGAGTTGAGGGGAGGGCAGTAAAATGGTGGGTGACAGAGCAACTTGGAGGCGTTTTGTCTGTGGCCACCCTTTGCGGGATTAGGGCGCCGGGCTACAGATAGATAGATAGATGGTGCAGCACAGATCATTTGCCACACAGCACACCCAAGGCAATAACCCTACATGGGGTTTACTGATGACTGACACTGTGTAGGCAGAGCTGATGGAGAATATGAGATAGTAGAAGGTCAAAAGGAATAGGGAAGTGAGCTTAGAAAGACAAAGAGAGAGAGAAAAAGACAAGTAGATAGATAAACAGATAGAGATAGAGAGAAAGAGGGAGAAACTTTATTACAGTACAATGATCCCTACTCTATCATATGGAAGTGAAGCTTAGCCTTACCTTATGACACCCTATGGAGATCTCAGCCACTAAGCCTCAGTTACGCAGTGCCGTGGCATCAATATATTCTTGCAAATACCCTAGCCTGTCGCAGTATGCGGCAAGAGGTGGTGTGTCTCCCATCTTTCGCAGGAAGGCGTCTGATTTTGGCTTGAAGGCTTCTACGGTGCAGGTTAACACGTTTGTGAAATATCCTTTGACGTGGCAGGATCTTCCCCTCTTGCTACGGAAATTTTATTCAAGCTTGGGTAGTACCAGACTCCTCCACAGGGTTAACATGCTGGTCTCATCCCTGGTGAAAGGACATAGGTCAAGGGTGAGAGCAGTGGAAGAGTGGCAAAGAGTGAAAAAATGTTATCTGAGAGGAGCATGTGGAGTGAAAAAGAGGTATATGAGAGGTGCATGTGGAATTATATGGAAAAACAACGACAAATGATGAAGGTGACAAGCACTGTGATGTGGATCTTACGAGAAATACTCTGTGATGGTTCAGTCATGTGGAGAACAGAGAATGAGACTGACCAGGAGACTGTATGAGTGAGGTATTAGGGCAAACTAAGGCTAAGATGGTGGGATGGAGTGGTGAGAGATATCAGAGGAGTTGTGAATGGCAGAAGACAGAGTGACATGGAGGCGATTTGTCTGTGGCCACCCCTTGAAGGATTAACGTGTCTGGTAAGTTATACAGATAGATACAGGTAGATAAACAGACAAGGTCAAAGGGAATCTGCTGGTAATGCATGACTTCCTGTAAATGTCTGTTACTATGACCTCAATCTTGGCTATAAAAAAATAAATAAATAAATAAATCATGCCCTATGGGTCAGACACTTACATATTGAAACTTTATTTATTTATTTATAAGTGTACATTAGTGATTATTTAATGCACAGCTTCTCCCTTTCCTATCAAAATTCTAATGCTTGATCATTTTAAAAACACTTCCCTACCTTTCTTCCTGCCTCCCTCCCTTCCTGGATGGTGTGGAGGGTGGGAGATAATCCTGTCTATTCTTTTCTCACATGTTTGTTAAATCTTTGTAGCCTCACATCCACTCTTTTTTTCTCACCAGAATGAGAGACTGACAAGGAGAGTGTATGTGAGTGAAGTGGAGGGGGGGGGGGGAAGAAGGAGAGGGAGGCCAAGGAGATGGGATGGAGTGGAGAGGTATATGACCGATATGTGGTGTCTGTGTGTTACCATGGCAACCTCCCACAACACCACAGTTACATAAATACACTTCCCCGCCAGCAAGTTCCATTAGAGAGTATTGTGTGTGTGTGTGTGTGTGTGTGTGTGTGTGTGTGTGTGGATATATGGCTGTCTAACGTGGATATCCATGAGTGTAAGTGCAGTACTATGTGCTACGGTGTAGCCTTATGTGTTCAGGTATAGCTGTATATATATGAAGGTATGGCTATGTATATAGACACAGAACTTTGTGTTTCGAGTAATGGATATTTATGTGTAAATGAATCGACATATGTGATGATGACATTGTGTCGGAATGAGTGGAGTTGAGGATACGTGTGTTGAGGTGGAACTAAGTGTGTGGAGGCGAGGTTGGAGTTACGTAGGTGGAGGCAGGGCTACATGTGGAGATTTGGATATGTAGAGGAATGGGTGCTTTTGTGGAGGGATGGTGTATGTCCTTAAGAGAAATACTCTGAGATGGTTTGGCTATATGGAGAGGATGGAGAATGAGAGACTGACTACAAGAGTTTGTGAGTGAGGTGGAGGAGATGAGGAGAGGGATGGAGTGGAGAGGATGCAGAATAAGAGACTGACCAGAAGGATGCATGTGAGTGGGGTGGAGGGGAAGACCAAGGATGATATGAAATGGAGAGGATGGACAATGAGAGACTGACTAGAAGAGTGCATATGAGTGAGATGGGAGGGGAGACCAAGGATGAGATGGAAGGATGGACTGGAGAGGTTGGGGAATGAGAGACTGACAGGAAAAGTGCACTGACTTTAGTAAGTGGTTTGTGAGAACTGGTATGTATGTATATGAACTTGAATGTCCACATGTACTTGCTGCTTCTATCTGTCGGTCTATCTATCTGTCTATCTATCTATCCATCATGCTATCATATTTCTGTCAGTTGTTTCTAGACCAAACAGCACTCAATCCAGATTTTTCTAGCATGATGCTGTTCACAGATGAGGCATCTTTCACAAGAACAGGAATGTTCAATAGTCACAAAATGCATGGGGTGAGGCCAATCCCTATATTACATGGTGGAGAGGATATCAGCATCGCTGTTCTATACATGTATGGTGCAGCATAATTACTGTGGTGATTGTATCATAGGTCCACATGTACTTCCTGGTCGCCTAACAGCCCCTATGCATCGTGATTTCTTAAAGCAGGATTTACTGCCATTACTAGATGATGTACCTCTAGCAAGGTGCAGAAGCATGTGGTACATGCACGACGGTGCACCTGCGCACTTCAGCATGACTGTACGGGAATATCTTGATGCCCAGTTTCCCAACAGGTGGATAGGAAATGGCGGTCTCATCTCCTGGCCAGCATGATCCCCTGACCTAAATCCCTTTGATTTCTACCTGTAGGGCCATCTAAAATCACTAGTTTATGAAATGTCTGTTGACACTGAGGATGAACTACTGTACCCGTTCATGTGATTGTGTACGTACTACACCACGTGCATTTGCGCATGTGCGTAGTTTATGGTTCGGCGATGTCAAGTATATAATGAAGGTGGAGGGAGACATGTGGAACCCCTGTTGTAATGTACGTACATGAGTCTGTTTTCATGTATTTACATTAGTCTGGCAGGGACTGTTTAATTCCCCTAATGTCAAACATTATGATACAGTTAACAAAATCATTTCTCAGTGACAGACATTGAGATTGCTAGAAATAATGATTGTTATTTTTCAGAATCATACTTCATTTACTTTGCTACCATACTGAATGTTATGCTGATGTCAGAGAGCTGGAAGTTAATGTGGAAATGGTAGCATATCTGCATCGGTGAGCAGGTCACAACCGTATGCTGTGTACTACAACACGATTTATTACAGGCTTGGTGGATGAGTTTGGGAGTGTGTGTAAGAAACAGAATCTAGAGGTGAATGTAGGGAAGAGTAAAGTGATGGTCTTTGAGAGAGGTGAAGTCAGTGAATGTACAGCGAGGTTGGATGGTGAGGAATTGGAAAATGTGAGTACGTTTAAGTACTTGGGTAGTGTGATAAGGATGGAGGTTTGGAGGGTGAAGTGCTTGAAAGGGTACAGCAGGGAAGAAAGGTTGCTGGCTCCTTGAAAGCAGTGATAAGAAGCAGGGAAGTGAGCATGGAAGTGAAAAAGTTACTACATGACAGTATTGTGATACCAACTCTAACGTATGGAAGTGAAGCTTGGACATTATTGGAAGGACACAAGTCAAGAGTGAGAGCAGTGGAAATGAGTTATTTAAGAGGAGCCTGTGGAGTCACATGGAGAGACAGGCTGACAAATGAGAATATAACGGAGCGTCGTGGAGTGGATGTGATAGGAAGCGTTAGGAGGAATACACTGAGGTGGTTTGGCCAAGTGGAGAGGATGGAGGGTAAAAGACTGACGAAGAGATTGTATGTGAGTGAGGTGGAAAAGGGAAGAGAGAGGGGGAGGCCGAGGATGAGATGGAGGGATAGGGTGGAGAGAGGGGTGTGAGCTGGGAGCGGGGCAGTGAAATGGCAAGGGACAGGGCGACGTGGAGGCGATTTGTTTGTGGCCACCCCGAACGGGAGTGAGGCATCTGGCAATAGATAGATAATTTTTAAATGGCCATATAATAAGTGTATTACAATAATAATTAAACTGTTTAAGGACTCGATGTTTCATGTATTATACACGACAGTAAACATTATGTACAGTATTATCATCATTCGACCGTAACTATGGACAGCACATGGGTATAACAAGTGGAAGGGGGAGGGGGACGGGGTGAGGGACGAGGCACCAGTGTTCGGATTGGTACTATGTATCCATAGGCTTGGCCTAGTACGGCACTTACTGTTTTCAGTTCATGTCCTGCATCTCATCAGTAGCTCATTTTCTTCCCCCCCCCCCCTATCATTGTAGAATAATGTGATTTTGTATTTCAATAAGGGATTTATTCCCACAGTTTGCCAGTGCCATTCAGTAATACCCTGTATATAACAGCAGAAGGCACAATACTCTGTTCTACTTTACTCACACCAGCTGATTATGACCTCTGTTTATTAGTAAATCATTAATTTTCAGTACCTTTGTTTCCACTCCATCCACTCACCTCTCGTATTTCTCTCTAGCCCTTTGAATACTCTCGGCATTCAAAGATAATTCATCAGTACATAAAAGCTCCCAAGGTAGTAACTAATGGACAATGACATTAAGTGCCAGGATAACAGCATAGGATTCAACACAGAACTCTGATGCACCCCACTCACAGAATTCCTTGCTTCACCCTCTATTGCCAGACATCTATTGCCAGACATCTTAATCCCATAAGGGATGGCCACAAACAAATTGCCTCCATGTCGCCCTGTCCCCCACCATTTCACTGGCCTGCTCCCAGCCCACACACCCACCTCTCTCACATACCTCTCCACTCCATCCCTCCTTTTCATTTTTAGCCTCCCCCTCCCTCTCCACCTCACTCACATACACTCTCCTTGTCAGTCTCTCACTCTCCATCCTCTCCACATGGCCAAACCACCTCAATGTGTTTCTCCTAACGAGTGTGACATTCAATCAATCAATCAATCATTTCCTGTGGCACCCCACGGGATGCATAGGGCCTCAATGAACTCTCTCCACCAATATTTGTCTCTTGCCATCTCCAACACTCCTCTCCTGCTTCTTTTTTCATTGTCCTCAACCAGGTTTCCCTCGGCCTACCTCTACCTCTTCTTCCTCTAGCAGTCCACTCTGGCACATCCTGTATTAAACTACCTTCTTTTCTGTATATGAGCCCCAGCCACTTCCAACAAGACAGTCTCACATATTCATTAACTGGTTCCACTCTCGTAATATCCCTTACTCTTGCATTTGTAACTCTGTCTTGCCAC
The DNA here is from genome assembly GCF_032717465.1 of Coenobita brevimanus. Lineage (NCBI taxonomy): Eukaryota > Metazoa > Arthropoda > Malacostraca > Decapoda > Coenobitidae > Coenobita > Coenobita brevimanus. Next base: position 56,673 of record NW_027642103.1, read on the forward strand.
TTTACCCCAAGCATCCTTCTCAGTATTTTATTCTCAAATCCTAATACTTTCTGATCTGTTGCAATTGTACTATACCATGACTCATGCCCGTAAATTAAAACTGGTCTAACCATGGACTTGTAAATTTTCACTTTAGTATGTACTGAAACCATATTATTATTCCAAACAGATTTCAACATTCCAACAGCTCACCAAGCCTGTCTAATCCTCTCCTCAATTTCATTGTTTAATGATCCATTAGATGATACAATCGTTCCCAGATATTTAAAGTTTTTTACATTCTTCACCACATTATTCCCAATTACACAATCGATTTGGTTCTCCACGTTCATATTAATAATTTCAGTCTTTCCACAGTTTATTACCAATCCCACTTTTTCTCCTTCCTCCACCAGACAATGAAGCACCCTCTGCATCTCGTAAATACTTCCGCAAATCGGTACAATATCATCAGCATAGACCAAATCCATCAGCTTCTTATTTTCTTTTCAGTTAATTCCTGCACCTGTTCTCCTTACAACTTTTTTCATAACATAATCCATAACCAAAACAAACAACAATGGTGAAAGAACTCCTCCTTGAATCACTCCTGACCTAACTTGAAATGGATCACTCAAAGAACCACCCACCATAACCTTACAAAAAGTACCTTCATGCAGGCTTCTAATAATATTTACAAACTTTTCTGGTATACCATAGAATCTCATAATTTTCAACATAGCTCCACGTGAGACACTATCAAACGCCTTTTCAAAATCCACAAAACACATGCTAAGTGGCATTTTCATCTCATTAGCTTGTTGCATTAGATGCCTTACAATAAATATATGATCATTACAACCTCAACCCTTTCTAAATCCCGCTTGTTCTTCTCTTAAAATTTTATCAATTACTGGCTCTATTCTGTTCAACAAGATTTTGGAAAAGACTTTTGCAACTACAGGTGTCAAAGTTATCCCCCTCCAATTGCCACACACACTTAAATCTCCCTTTTTTGGTATTTTTATAATCACTCCATTTTTCACTCTTCTGGAATTCCACCATTATCCCAAGCCACATTAAAAAGTTTCAAAAGCGCATTCATCAACTCGTCATTTTCCACCTCAAGCATTTCAGGGAATATTCCATCCTCACCTGGGGCCTTAAAATTCTTTAACTCCTTTATAGATTTTGCTGCCTCTTCCAAAGTTATATCCCCTGTTTCTATCTGCAAATCTCTCTCGGCTGGCAAAATGTCCTCTTCAGCTGGGATTGGTCTATTTAGAACAGATTCAGAGTGCTCTATCCACCTTCCTTTTATATCCAAATCTTTAGTGCGACATTAGACAGAAATAATTATATGGAGAGAATGGATGCAGATATGCTGGTGAAAAGAGTTTAGAGGAGAAAGGAGGCATGGTAGGACAAGAACCTATCATAATTATCTATCTACAGCCAGACACCATAATCGTATAAAGGGTGGCCACAGACAAATCGCCTCCATGTCACCCTGTCCCTTGCTATTTTGCTGCCTTTCCCCCAACTTACACCCCTCTCTCTCACAGAGCAAGAGGATGGATGGATATAGTAAATGATCATATATGAAGGCAAGGTACGGAAGCTGATAAGGCTAGGAAACTGAGGCAAATATGGTGACTTATATTACACAGGGGAAAATACATAATAAACAATTGGAAAGTAATATTACGTACAAGAAAACCATCATCCCTCCCTCTTTTCCCATCCAAAGACAGGGTAAGGTAGAGTTTAGAATGCAGGAGAATAGAAAAATATGATAAAGTGAATAATGAGCACCTTAGTCAATAATATGGAGTATAAAACCACTCTGGTACTGCAAAGGAATGTCTTCATGCAGTGGTGCCAATAGACAAACATTCCAAATTTCCTAAAACCCAAGAGGAGCATGGTGGACTGCAGAAGAAGGGCAACATCAGCCTGGAAACCCCCAGATTTAGTCTTGAACAAAATGCAACCACATTCAGGTACTTACTAGACAGTGGAGATAATTGTCATGGTGACTGCCAGAAATTGGGTAGCGTGTAGAGCCGCCATTAGGTGACCAAGGCTGACGCAGGCAAGCATGTTGGAGCCGTTATGTACGATATGATACGATGACATGGCAGTTTCCACGGCTGAGTCAACTCTAACCTGAAAGTGAAAATTATATATTAACCTTTTCAGTCTCTAGATAAGTTCATAACATTCTCTGAAGACAGCAAGATTTTGCATGGTTCTATCTATCCATCTATTGCCAGATGCCCTAATCCCATAAGGGGTGGCCACAAACAAATACAAGCATTTTCCTGAATATTTCCAAGAAAATTGACGGCATGAACTGGGAGGTTTGGGGTGAGATGGCCTGGAATAACCCTGCAGCCTTCATGGGGTGGCACTGATGTAATGGTGGACTGCAGAAGAGGAACTTCCACCTGCAGCCCACTCGGTTCATGTTGCTCAATGAACCGGGGGCTGCAACTACTATTACTTATACTACAAACTTGGCATAAAATTGAAAAATCACCTTGAAACTGAGCTGAAATAATACGGTACAATGCCAGTCACAAAGAAGTGCCATGGAAAGGATTTTGAGTCACAACACTTTTTTCTGTCAGAGCTGAATGAAATAAAGCTACAAGAGGCTGAAATCTAGGCCAGGTCAAGGTGAAAGAACTATCATAATTAAAACACAATGCATGTCAGTGCCTTACTTAAAGTCTGTGACCCTGATTCATGGTTTCTGTCTGTTAAATACACCTGGGGACTACAAACTGATGGCTGTGATTAGTGGCACTCACATAATTAGCTGGCTACACTATCTGATTATACAAACATCCCTCAATTCCCTCCTTATCCCGTAAAAGGAAGCTGTAGTGGATCCAGTCCCTGGCTATACAAACATCCCTCAACTCCCTATCCCCTGAAAGAAGGATGGTGTACTGTGAGAAGAGCAATTTTGGTGTGAGCCACTGTGTTTACATCTGATGAAGTACAGTAACCACATACACACACACACATTTTAAATAATATGCAGATAATGTGGAATGATAACTAAACTCTTGCTCTCCCCACACTGCTCAATATCCAGCAGCCTCCCTAATCAGTCTCTCACTTGTGAGGTCACCCTCTATGACCTTGTCCTAAGTCTTCCTCAGTCTGCCTCTCGCAATAGTACCCAAAATATTCACCTCAGCACACTCCATACACATGATTACAAATAAAATGCTTAGCCAACAAGGGTGATGCAAAGAGAAAGCTATACAGTACATGGTATCTATGCTATGTCTTCACCTGGATTGGGCATTAAAATAAAGTACGCTGGTACTACGTGTAATAATCGTCAGTAAATACGGCAGGAACACGAAAACAACAAAAAGGCCACAATAAAAGCCGGCTGGTGGGCAGTCTCCAAGAGAGTCTATTTTGTTCCAATAATGTTACAGGAGCTTTCAGTTGGCAACATAAGTATAAGTGTTTTAAATAAATAACAATATATTACTAATAGATTCAAGAATAATAATATTGTATTTCCGGTACTATAAGTAAAATATAAGCCAATAATATTACATCTTCCTTTTTATACTAAAAGAAAACTTCAATATGGTAAAATTGGAAAGATATCCTTATAAATAAAAGATGCTTGTGAAATTACTAAACATATCAATATTATAACTCAAGTTTACTTGGTGGACGAACAACTCTTCCAGACCTAGTTATAGTCACATTTTCATCTGTTGGCAAATCATGGATTTCAGGATAACCAGGGGTTCTTACAGGTACAGTATGTGACTGTGTAGGGACTCTAGACTTGGGTAACGATACATGATTATAATTCTGAGGGGTAGAAGGCCTAATACTAACTTCATTATCTAATTCATGACTCTTACATAGGGGAGGGGACTCTTTAGTTCTAATCAGATGCCTTCTATTCCTTCTGTATATCTGACCAAAGTTGTCCTTCACCAAGTAAGACCTGGGAGCCACCACAATCCCCTTTTTACATTCCTTACTTTGGCCATCATTAATCCTAACCACATCCCCCTGTTTCAGATCAATTAAAGGTTTGGCATTCTGATCATAGTAGAATTTCTGTTTATCTTGGCATTCTCTTAACATTCTTTTAATGATTACATGGTCTTGAGTTTCTGGTTTCAGCAATCCAGGAGCTGTGGGGAGAGTGGTACGGGTTCTGCGGCCAAACAACAACTGAGCAGGACTGACATCTCCAACTATGGGAGTATTTCTATAATCTAGTAAACTCTGATATAGATCACCACCATCCCGTAATGCTTTCATCATAAGTTTCTTTATAGTCTGAACACTTCTCTCAGCTAGTCCATTACTTTGAGGATATCTAGGGGAAGAGGATGTGTGTTGGATACCATAAAATTTACAGAATTGCTCAAACTCTTTAGCAGTAAACTGAGGTCCATTATCACAGTGTATAGTTTCAGGTATACCATGCCTCGCAAACTGACGCTTACAGCATTTTACTACACTACTAGCATGGGTTGTTTCTAATTCATCAACTTCCACAAACTTGCTGTAGTAATCAACAAGGATTAGGTATGATTTGCCATTTAGCTCAAACAGGTCAGCACCTAACTTTTGCCAAGGTAAATCAGGTACTGGGTGAGGCATCAATGGTTCTTTCACTTGTTGGTTACTGAAAGCATTACAAGTATCACAAGAACTAATCAGATCTTTCATTTCTCCATTCATTCCAGGCCAATATACAAGGTCCCTAGCTAATCTTAAAGTTTTCTCAATACCTTGATGTGACTTATGCAGATTCCTCATCACTTTATTTCTCAGCTCTTTAGGTACAATTACTCTATCCATCTTACTTAACAGTCCATTGGAATAACTAATCTCTTCTCTAAAGTTCCAGTAAGCATGTATTTCTACTGGGGTTTGATTCTTACTATCAGGCCATCCTTCAAGAGTGTATTCCTTTAGCATCTGCAGAGTAGGGTCATCCTTGGTTTTCTGTTTCAATACCTCAACTTCCAGTCCAGTACCAACATTCAAGTCCATGGAAACTACACTAACATTAACTTCATCAAAGGATTTATCAAGTTCCTCAGACCAGTTGACTCTACTCAGAGCATCTGCTACATACATCTCTTTACCTTTCTTGTACTTTACCTCAAGAGTATATTTCTGAAGTCTGAGCAACATTCTTTGTAACCTTGGAGGAGCTAAGGAGAGAGGCTTCTTAAAAATGGTTTCCAATGGCCTGTGGTCTGACTCAACAATAACATCTGATTTTCCATATATGTAAGAGTGAAATTTCTCTACACCAAATACAATGGCCAGAAGTTCTTTCTCAATTTGAGCATAATTTTGCTGTGTTATAGTGAGTGAGGTAGCTGCATAAGCAACTGGTTTATCATCTTGCAAGATACAGGCCCCTATTGCATATCCAGACGTATCTACAGTTAGAGTTACAGGTTTTCGTACATCATAAAATCTCAGAACAGGAGCCTCACTAACTAGTTTCTTTAATTTCTCAAAACATTGTACTTGTTCATCATCCCAATGGAAGTCAGCATCCTTCTCTAATAATCTTCTTAATGGTTCATTTATGTTTGACAACCTAGGAATGAACTTGGCTAAATAGTTAACCATACCCATGAATCTGAGAAGTTCAGTTTTGTCCTGAGGAGGTGGAAATCTTGTAATAACCTCCACCTTTCTAGGATCAGGCTTCAATCCATCAGGGGTAAGAACATGACCTATATATTCTACCTGATCTGTCTTTAATTTCAGTTTATTTGAGTTTAGATTCAAATTTCTTTCTCTACATCTCTGTAGCACAGTCTTCAGTCTTTCATCATGTTCTTTCTCGTCACTTCCATATACTAAAATATCATCCATTATAACCTCTACACCTTCTAAATCATCAAACATCTCGTGCATCCTCCTTTGATAGATTTCTGGAGCTGGACTAACACCAAAACCTAAGCGCAGATACCTGTACCTACCAAAGCATGTGTTGAAAGTGAGAAGTTTTGATGATGCTTCATCTAATTCTAACTGCCAAAATCCTTTGGTGGCATCAAGGACAGAAAATACTTTAGCATTAGACAATCTAGTGGAGATTTCTTCAATGGTAGGAAGGGGATAATGTTGTCTCTTTAAAGCTTTATTGAGATCTCTAGGGTCTATGCACACTCTGAGTTTGTCACCTTTCTCAACTATCACCATACTATTTACCCAGTCAGTTGGTGTACTTTCTTTTACAACTACTCCATTTTTCTCCATTTCATCTAATTCTGCCTTCAGTTTAGTTCTAAGTGCTACAGGTACTTTCCTTGGAGGATGCACTACAGGGCTTACACTGGGATCCACCTCTAGGTGAACTCTACCATCAATGCAGCCTAACCCTTGAAAAACATCAGCATATTCTGAAATCAGTGACTTCATCGACACTGGTATTGCAGATTCTGTTGACTTTGCCGTTACTTGTTTCATAAATTTAACAACACCAAGAAGTTCACAGGCATTCCTACTTAGCAGAGGCTTACAATCAAGATCAACAATATGAAACACAAGTTTGTACCTTTGACTATTATGTAGGCATTCAATCCAAATTTTACCAACTGGAGTAACTTTATCTCCTGTAAAAGACACAAGAACAGTCTTGGTTTTACCTAGTGTTGGTTTGGGCTTCATCATATCAAAAATCTTCTTTGGTAGCACACTAACCTCAGCACCAGTGTCAATCAAAGCCCTAAATTCACATTGATGATCTGGAAACTCAAGTTCTATTAAATCATGTTTCTTACCAGACTTACAGTAGTTTATATTGGAGGATTTACTCTCAGCACACAGATAACCCACTGTCTTATCTTGATACTCATCAGACCCAGAAGAGTAGTCCTGTTCCACACATGCGTTCCTTATGGACTTACTTCGGGCCTTGTGCTGTCCTTGGGAGGTGCATTTAATCTTGAAATGGCCCTTCGCCCGCACTTGTGACATTCTTGATCAGCAGCAGGGCAGAATCGGCGATTGAATACGTGCTGGAATCCACAGAACTTGCAGCTTTGTGCATCGATTGGGTTGGGTTCACTTCCATTCCTCTTGGTATTCCTTGCATTGGCCTTGGTGACTTTACTTGTAACATTAACAGTGGACTGGAAAGCTGCATTAAATTCCTTTAGGTGTTCCTCACTAACTTCATGGGTTCGGCACTGGTTCAGAACCTCTTCTAAACTAGGATCATCAATTCTCAAAAGTCTGCTCCTTAAAGTATCATCAATTATACCACAAATAACTCTGTCTCTTAATAATTCGTCATGCAGGGTACCATAGTTACAGTTCTTGGCCTTCTTTCTTAGGTCTGTGACGAAGCTATCAATACTCTCACCTGGCTGTTGTGTCCTTGTATTAAACAAATATCTCTCATATGTGGTATACTTCTTTGGTTCAAAGTGCAAATTTAAACTAGCCACTAGCTTTTTGTAGTCTTTCTTTTCCTCTTCAGACACAGGAAGTGTGTTGTAGATGTCCAGCAGCTCACGACCACCACAGTGAAGGAGTAATGCAACCTTAACTTCATTCTTCTTACCTTCTTTTTCAGAGCTAATTAGGTATATTTCGAACTCCTGGATAAATCTCCTCCAGTTCTCAGCACAGTTACCTTCCAAAGAAAGAGGACCCGGCAGGCGATTATGGTCGGCCATCTTCACTTGCTAACAATAACAACAACAACGAAGGCCTTGGCTATCTTGTTACAGCTGTTTCACGGAAAACCCTCTTCTTTCAGGTATACAGTCATAATTAGCTTATTCGGGAGACATTCAAGGAAACCCCACACCTGACACCATGTAATAATTGTCCGTAAATACGGCAGGAACACAAAAACAACAAAAAGGCCACAATAAAAGCCGGCTGGTGGGCAGTCTCCAAGAGAGTCTATTTTGTTCCAATAATGTTACAGGAGCTTTCAGTTGGCAACATAAGTATAAGTGTTTTAAATAAATAACAATATATTACTAATAGATTCAAGAATAATAATATTGTATTTCCGGTACTATAAGTAAAATATAAGCCAATAATATTACACTACGCACACACCCACTACCAACCTACCTTTCAGACTCCTGGTCATCCTCCTTTTGGGACTTTGGTGAAAGCTTTGCCATTGCACTTGACATCTCAAAGGCTTTCAATCGAGTCTGGCATAAATCTTTAATTTCCAAACTGCCCTCTTACGGTTTCTATCCTTCTATCTGTGCCTTCATCTCTAGCTTCCTTTCTGATCGTTCTATAGCCGCTGTTGTAGAAGGCCATCGTTCTCCTCCTAGATCTATCAACAGTGGTGTTCCTCAGGGCTCCGTCCTATTACCAACTCTCTTCCTTTTATTCATCAATGACTTTCTAAGCAGTACATCTAACCCTATCCACTCAAATGCAGCTGATGACTCCACCCTTCACCTTTCTATTTGGTTCCCGCAACTTCCATCTCAGCAGTTAATTCCGACTCTGAGCTTTTTTGGTTCTGAAATGGTATCAATCATATCTTTTCAATACTTCCTCTAAAATGAACAACTTGCAAGAGAATATAAGGTCATTTGTATATGGTGTAATGCCTTCTAAATGGAGCTGAGAATTTTTAAAAGACTGACAGTAAAATAAATGGATGTAAAGCCCATTTTACTCGTTACTCTTCTGTTAAACCTTCCCATTTACCTGCCTCCTTTTATAGTTCTGGATATTTTACATCCTGTGCCAAAGAAAACTATATTTATCTAAGCAGACGCCTTAATCCTGTAAGGGGTGGGCACTGACAAATCACCTACATGTCGCCCTGCCCCTGCCATTTCACTGCCCTCTGCCCCAAAGAAAACTACACATGGATAATGATACCAATGACTGATAATTGCTACAGAACTGCAAAGCAATACTAACCTTCATTCCACTGTGGCTTAACTTGATGTGTAGTACCAACTGCAGATATGTGGTTTAGTCCAGTCATGGATGGCAGCTAACTTGGTGAAGAGGTAGAAATGGCCAGAGTTGAGTCACCAGCAATGGCAATCCTTCCACTCCTGAAAATCATCCACACCACATTACTCACTAACTCAAGGATACTGTACTTGTCTATCTACCTATATATCTATTGCCAGACACCATAATCCTGTAATAGGTGGTCGTTTGGCTGCAAGTTAGTTTTATGGACGGAAACTAACCCACCACCAACCCACTTGCTGACACATAGGGAACATGTATGGGTTGGTTATATAGTTACCACCCAATGTTGTAAATGGTTTCCTGGGATCTAGGAAACTTTTTGGCTTGTCAATCAATGTAAAACCACACGAAATGAAAACAAGATTAACAAAAAGTGACAGAAAAGATGGCAGAAATAGGAAGACATGAGGACAGACACAGAAAAATAAGAGAAAATGTCGCAGTCCAGCTCACCTGGCAACACACGTTTATATACGGTACTGTGATCCCTTGGTTATCATGCATAACTGGTACAAGGCTTGGTGTATGATAAAGAACTTGCACAATAACAAAAGCACACTACCTATGGGATTTACCCTACAGTACCGGGCATCCCAAGTGCAATCCCAAATTTTCCCTTTGACAATAACACAGACCAACTAAATACATACATTATGATATGCTGGATTGACTGAAACTAAATGGAAAGGTGAAAGGATGAGAGAATGGGAATACGGTGTAGGTATATGTGCGGGAGTCAGTGAGAATAAGAGGGCAAGAGAGGGAGTATGTCTGATGATAAGCAAGAAGTGGAAGGAGAATATAAGAGAGTATGGAACAGTGGGTGCAAGGATTGTATGGGTGAGGATGAAAGTAGGTATACAAGCATGGGCGATTGTATGTGTGTATGCTCCAACTGAGGATCGAGTGGCAAGAGCGAAAGGTGAGTTTTGGGCGAGAGTAGAAGCATGTATGGACAAGTTTGAGAGGAGCGAGAGAGTGCTGTTGATTGGAGACATGAATGGCAAAGTCGGGAATGTACGAGTGGACGGAGTGGTTGGTCAGTGGGGTGTGCCAGCTGAAGTAGATGGGAATGGTAGTGCTTTGGTGGACATCTGTGCTGGTAAGGGGTTGGCAATAGCCAACATCTACTTTCGTCATAAGATGATCCACCGGTATACATGGAGAGTAATGAGGAGGATGGATGGTGAACTTGTTGAACGAAAGGCAATGATAGACTAGGTGTGTGTGGATGAGCGAATGAGAAGACAAGTGTTGGATGCAAGGGTGTGGAGAGGGTGGGGGAATGGAGTCTCGGACCATCACTTAGTGATGGCCAAGGTAGAGCTGCAAAGAAAGTGGTTGAGGAGGCGAAGGGGAAGACAGGAGGAAGCAGCTCCTGTGAGAAGAGTGGAGAAATTGCAAGATAGTGAGAAGAGGACAGAGTATAAGAGCATAGTGGAAGAAAGATTGGGAAGGTATGAGCTAGAGCAGATGGAAGGGGTGGAAGACGTATGTAAGATATTCACGGAAGAGACAAGCGCAGCGTGTGAGGCGGTTTGTGGAGTGAGGAGGAGATGCAAGGGTGTGCAAGGGACAGCATGGTGGAATAATGAGGTGAAACGAGCTGTGGAACAAAAGAAGAAGGCATATGGTGAATGTTTGGCGAGTAGAGGTAGGGGAGAAGATGAGAGAGAGAAGAGAGAGGTATATGTGAGCAGGAGAAGGGAGGTTAAGAGACTGGTGAAGGAGAGTAAGAAGAAAGTGGATGAAGAGTTTGGGAGGAATCTGAGTGTGAAATGGAGGAAGAGTAAGAAATTGTTTTGGAAGGAGGTAAAGAAAGTAAGGCAGTGTGAAAGGGGAAATAGTAGGGGAGTGAAAGATAGGAATAATAGATTGTTGGTGGAGAAAAGAGAGAAATTGAGGAGATGGAAGGAGCACTTTGAGGATTTGTTGAATGTAGAGAGTGAGAGCAGTGTGAGTATAAGTGGTTGGGGAATGGCTGGGAGAAGAAGAGATGAGAGGAGGGAGGAAGAGATCAGTAGGTCGGAAGTAGTGGAAGCGATGAAGAAGATTAAGCTAGGAAAGGCCCCAGGAATTGATGGAGTGTGTGGTGAAATGCTTAGGTATGGGGATGAGATTGTTGTGGAGTGGATATGGAAGTTGTGTAGATTGGCTTGGGAAGAGGGAAGGGTTCCAGAGGACTGGAAATCAGGTATAATTGTTCCTCTGTACAAAGGAAAAGGGGAGAGAGAAGTATGTGGTAACCATAGGGGTATTTGCCTTCTTAGTGTGACTGGTAAAATATATGGTAGAATACTCATTGATAGGGTTAGGCATATGACAGAGGAGCTAGTTGGAGAAGAACAAGGGGGATTTAGGAAGGGAAAAGGGTGTGTAGATCAGATATTTGTTCTAAGATGTTTAGTGGAGAAGTATCTAGAGAAGGGAAGGAAAGTGTATCCTGCCTTCATGGACTTGGAGAAAGCTTATGACAGAATAGATAGGAAAGGTATGTGGAAGGTATTAAGAATATATGGAGTGGAGGGGAAATTGTTGAGTGCTGTGAAGAGTATGTACGAGGGAGCTAGGGCTACGGTGCGAGTGGATGGTGAGCTGAGTGAGTTCTTTGATCTCAATGTGGGACTGAAACAGGGGTGTGTAATGTCTCCATGGCTGTTTAATATATATATGGATGGGGTCGTAAAGGAGGTACAAGGTAGGGCAGTGGATGTGGGGCTGGCCCTAATGAATGAGGGTGAGATTTGGAAGCTTCCGGTGTTGCTGTTTGCTGATGATACAGTATTGTTGAGTGAAGATGAATGGGAGTTGCAAGGTTTGGTGAATGAATTTGGGACAGTGTGTAGGAGGAGGAAGCTGAAAGTTAATGTAAACAAAAGTAAAGTTATGGTGTTTGAGAGGAATGAAGTCACAGAGTGTGCAGTGAGGTTGGATGGTGAGGATATGGAGAATGTGAGTGCATTCCAGTACTTGGGTAGTGTGATGAGTAAGGATGGAACTTTGGGGGATGAAGTACGTGAAAGGGTACAGCAGGGAAGGAAGGTTGTTGGCACACTGAAAGCAGTGATGAGAAATAGGGAGGTGAGTATGGAAGTTAAGAAGTCACTGCATGATGGTATTGTGATCCCTACCCTGACGTATGGAAGCGAGGCGTGGACCTTGCAAGAGGGGAACAAGTCAAGAGTGAGAGCAGTGGAAATGAGTTACTTGAAAGGAGCATGTGGAGTGACATGGAGGGACAGGTTGACGAATGAAGAAGTGAAGGAACGTTGTGGGGTAGATGTGGATGTGGTTGAAAAGATTAGGAGAAATACACTGAGGTGGTTTGGACATGTGGAGAGGATGGAGAATGAAAGACTGACTAAGAGGGTGTATGTAGGTGAGGTGGAGGGAGGGAGAGGGAGGGGTAGACCAAGGATGAGGTGGAGGGATGGAGTTGAGAGGTATATGAGGGAGGGGGGGGTGAGTTGGGGGGAGGGGAGTCAAATGGTGGGTGACAGAGTGACTTGGAGGCGTTTTGTCTGCGGCCACCCTTTGCGGGATTAGGGCGTCGGGCTATAGATAGATAGACGATATGCTGTGCATCAGAAACACACACAGGCATGGTTAGATTAATAGAAAGTGAAGACACAATAAGGAACACACACCATAGAAAGACATGAGATGGGCTTGAGATAAGGGGTTCTCATACTAAGGGGTGGAGTATTTTCATTACTGGCAGTAGAATGGATTTGGAAGATGTGCAGACTGGCCTGGGAGGAAGGCAGAGTCCCGGAGATTTGGAAGTCACGTATAATCATTCCCCTGTACAAAGGAAAAGGGGAAAAAGTGTATGGTAGGAGACCTACTGACAGAGTTAGGGAAATAACAGAAGAATTAGTTGAAAAACAGGGAGGTTTTAGGAAGGGATGAGGTTGTGCAGATCAGATATTCATTCTTAGGTCTTTAGTGGAGAAGTTTGTAGAGAACAGACAGAAGTTGTATGTGGCTTCACGGATTTGGAGAAAGCATGTGACAGGGCGGATACACAAGGAATGTGGAAAGTATTAGGAATACATGGAGTAAATGGGAAGTTGTTGAAAGCCATGAAGAGTATGTATAAGGGTGCTAAGGCTGCAGTGTATGTGGATAGGGAACTGAGTGAATTGTTCTCTTTGAAGGTTGGATTGAGACAGGGACGTGTCATGTCTCCATGGCTGTTCAATCTGTATATGGATGGGGTTATCCTTTGTCTGTACTTCCTACTGCCTATGACACACAGTCTTTCAAGTGTAGTGTGCATCTTGAAATGACCAGATCTAAAATTTGGCTTTGAAATCCTGTTTTTGTTTTTTCTTGGAGGGAACAATTTTGCAGGCTTTTGCCCTCTGGTTCCTTCCTGAACAGAATTTCATGAACTGGCAACATATATTTTATATATGGCACTGTGACCCCTTGGATATCATGCATAACTGGCACCAAGCATGGTGCGTGATGAAACTGAACGATAACAAAAGCACAGAACCTATGGGATTTATCTTAACTGTTACTGAGCACCCCAAGTGCAATTAAAATTACTGCCCTTTAAAATAATTGAATATGGTCTTTCTCAGTCTACCACTTACTACCCTGCCCCCACCATTAACACTTTTCACTTTCTTCATCCAATTATCATACCCCACCCACTCCACATGCCCAAACCATCTCAATCTACTTCTCATCACAACACCAATACACACCCGTCCCATCCTACCTCTCAACTCATCCATCATAAACCTAGCCCCCCAGGCCTTGCACTCAGGGACCCACTGCACATCCACCTAACCATTGTCATTTCTGTACGTTTGAGCTTGTGAATATCCTGTTCCTTTATTGCCCAGGTCTCACTACTCCATGTTCTGATAAAAGGGAACCTACCACATCTCACAACTTGATGGATGAAAAATAAAAATGCCCACTCTCCCACACCCACCAGTACTTCCAGTATGACCCTCTGGTATGGCAGGAGGTTGATGAGTGCTCTGCATTGCCACAACGACTCTGCTTTGTTGCAGGTGATGCTGATGACTTCTGATGCTAGCTGGCTGTAGTCCACTGCAAAATAACAAAATCATTGGAGGCTGGAAGTGCATAAATCATCATCATCAACATTTTCCAATACCTAATTCCCATTTTTCATCATTATCATTATCATAATACAAACTTAACCCTTCAAAGCCCATTCATTTATTTTTGAAGCAATCTTTTCGAAAATTTGATATGTTACTTAGAAAGCAATTGAAAGACACTTTTACTGGTATGACTTTTTTTGTAAGAGCCATAGTGTAGCTAGAAAATGGGTGTCACCTACGGGGGACACTGGGCTTTTGCCGGACCAACTTGATGTGGGGAATGCTTTATCCCATCCATTACATATGAAATGATATTTGTTTGCATAGTTTACATAACTTTTGTTATTAGTAGGCATGATAAATGGCATAAAATGCATTATAAGTGCTTACTGAAGATTTATTTTTCAATATTTGTTCATGATGCCATACATTTCTACTGAAAATATTAGTAATTACAGAACAGTAACGACTATAAGTGTCTAAACTATGCCAAAAGAAAAAAAGATTTCCTTCTGGTTGAAATACCAAAGCACTCACATTTCATATCTGCATTCATAATGAATTATTCAATAGATACAAGTATTATGTATACAGGAAAAAAAATCATAATCGTGATGCCATTTGTCCATAAAAAAAATACTGTAGATTCTGAATCAAAGCAAATGAAACTTGACTAAACACATATAAGTAATCAGTGTAGAGATAAAAAAAACAACAGTAAACTAGGTTAGTCTATTTGGAATGGAAAACATAAAAGCAGTGAATGTGAAGAGGTACTTTGCACTTTTTGCACATGATTCTGGTATGCCTGTGACACTCTGCACATCAAGCTTGGTTGCATGAGTCTTGTACATGACCAGTTATATCATCATCAGTGCGTACTTTCTGATGCACTCTTTTTTCCCATCTACCACTACAGTATGGTGATTTTGTGGGTGGTGACTAGTAAGTTCCAAGGTAACCCTGCACCACTGATCACCTATAAGTCACAATATGTCATTTTACTAGTAGCACACACTTTATGAATCTGCCACCCATTCTGACAAGCTGCATCAATTCCAAATGCAAATAGAGGATACCATCATTTCTTTCCTCTAAATGCCACCCTTTGTGAGTCTACATTTTGGTCAAATCGATCCACTCATCCCATATGCTTATCGTACATAGTCACTACATGTGGGCAGTCAACTTTGATTTTCTGTCTCTTGTTATTCGCAGTTGCTATTCTGTCTGCTTTTGTAACAGGCCGACATCCATGACAGTTAGATGCCAAAGTCACAATATTATTATCATTCCACCTGACAACACTTATATTTTTTGTTGTTCTCATGGTCATTGATCCTCTTGCCTTTTTCTTCATCACTTGTGGACTTTCCAAAGGACACTTCTCAGTTCTGTTCTCTCGGATTGTTCCTGTTCCTTTGTGTCCCAGTTCAGTTAGTTCATCCAGAAGTGGCAGACTAGTGAAAAAGTTGTCAAAATAAAGACTGTATGACTTGATTGTCTTAGGTAAGTGAGATGTGAGAGACAAAACAACAGAAGCACCAAGTCCTAGCCTCAGTTGATCTGGCAGTGGGGCTGTTTTTGATCCCTGGTATGGCATGAAGTATACCAGATATCCTCCTGGAGTTGCAGCTGACCATAATTTATATCCAAATCTAATTGGTTTTGCATGTATATGCTGTTTACTGCCATGATGCCCATAATATGGCACCATTGTCTCATCAATAGATATGTTACTATGGTCGGACTCAAATATGAAGTCGGTTTGGGTGGGGCCCGCGCGGGGATTTCCCTCTCTACAGCTCTGCCAAACCTCTCTCTCTCTCTCTCTCTCAGTTGATTGAGAAAGTTTTTATATATTTATAAGTTTTGTTTTCTTCTATACTGTTTCGACCTTTTTTCCACACCACCACTGAGGTAAAAGTCTTGGCGCGTTTTTTTTATAGAGGTTTCCCTAGTAGGCATAAGTCCTCTCTGATCTTTAATAAGACAATTCATCCTCTGAGCTTTCTGATATGTTGATTAAGAATGAATCCACGAAATGGTCGACTGCTACGTCTTGCTGTGAATCTTCTTCTTGCTGTTGTTCAGCATGCTGCACTGCTTTCATCCAGTTATTCGGTGTTACATGATTCAAAGCTTCTTTGGCAAGACGTTTAAGATCAACCATTTTGAAGGTGTTTGCCTTGGCTATATAGGTCTTCACCTGAGCCCAAATGAGCTCAATAGGGTTGTACTGACAATGGTACGGTGGTAATCTTATGACCCGATGCCCTGCTTCTTCAGCAATTGTGTCAATTACATACTTTGTGCCAGTATCAAACTTCTTTGCAAGTTCATACAGCTCGTGTTTTAAGATTTCGTCGCTGGGGCGTTCTCCCTTATTTATAAGCCATTCCCTTATATCCGATTTTCTCCAGGACGAGGTTGTTTTTTTCAAGTTTGAATGTTTGATATGAAGCGTTATCCATTACAATTACAGAGTTTGGTGTATTGTTTGGTATTAGTTGATTCCTGAACCTGTCTTCAATAAGTGTTGAATTCATCTGATTATGGTAGTCCCCATAGTTTTTTGCTTGAAATGTCAACTCAGCATTGTTAACAAAGCCATTTCTGCGTTCCAGCATGCACAATAATTAAACGACGTCCTTTTCCAGTCGGTTGCTGTATTCCAGTGGCTTGGGGGATGCAGTGTCAGTCCAGCATTTTCCAACTGTATAATTTTGATTTACCCAAGTTTCGTCAAGATACACAATGTTCTGGGAAGACACTTTGACCTGCCGAATTTCTCTCAAAAATGTGGTCCGAGCTGCTGCTACATATCGCTCCTTTCCATAAGGAACTTTCGGCCATCAACTTTTGCATATTTGAAGCCCATCTGCAAGAGAATCCTGCGAAGAGACTCGTTGCTTCCATTGAAAGATATGTTTTCCTTGAGTTCTTCGTAAATCTTGTGCAATGTAGGAATTTCATGCCTTTCATAGAATCCCAGGACAGTTCTTCTGACCACACGCTTGTCGAAATCGTCGAGATTCGTTACAGTTGCACTGCGCTTCTTTTTTGGTGACGAGAATACAGGCTGTTCTGGTGACATTTGTGTCACACAAGCTTTATTAAATTTTGAGTAGATTCTTTGGACTGTTTTTTCGCTAACGTTGGTAGCTTTGGCAGTGCGAGCAACTGCTCCTGAAGGTGGAATTATAAAGTCTCCAATAGCCTTTTCTTCTAAAAAATACTTGTTCACATTGTAAATAAGTTCTTTCTCCCGACTGTGGAGCACACGAGAGCGAGTCGGAGTAGCTGCCATCGTGGGTGGAGATCAGGCAGGAAGTGACCTGTCACCTGTGGTCTGAGGTGGGTGTCCTTGACCTCTGGCAACGTCGGAAAGCGACGTTGTCACGTGGTGTGGAATTTATACAAATCATTGTTATTATCCTAAAAAGCGACACATTCATAGCACTATATAGCCTTATTTAATATATATAATAAGTACAGAATATTTAATATACAATTTCAAATAGTAAATAGCTGACGTATGAGAGAGAGAGAGATAGGTACTGGGTTTGATGCGGCAGAGCTGTAGAGAGGGAAATCCCCTCTCGGGCCCCACCCAAACAGACTTCATATTTGAGTCTGACCATAGTTATTACATACTTTGAATTTTTCACAAAACATTCATTCAAATGATCAAAGTAATGTCTCACTTTTCCAAATTTGTCATTATCAGGGAGTTGCTCATTGTCACATGTGTGTAGGTATTTGTGAATCTCAAAAAATCTCCCCCTTCTCATGCTATTTGAAACCAGTTGATTGTGGGTGTCAGATTTTGTCTCCCAAAACATGCGTATGTTTTTTGGAGTTAGATATCCTGTCAACAAAAGGATTCCTATATACACCTTCATCTCACTTTCAGTCACCTGTAGCTCATGGTTTTTCTGAGATGCATATCTATTTGACATATCCACTAATAGCTTCACCAATGACTTGTCAAAGCCGAGTTCAAAACATTCAGTAGGCGTCATAAACTCTCCCAGAGTGTCATTCACTTGCACATCTTGCTCAGGTACAGATAATTTAGGGAGTTCTACATTAGCTTTCCAGAGTCTGTTTGTTTTCTTGTTCCTTGATTTACATTATTTAGGTGGTTTGCTGTTATTTAGCAACCATTTAGGCTGTTCAAAAGAGACACTGAGTTACCATCACTTACCCCTTTACTTTTCTGGTAGCCATAATGAGTAGAGTACTCAATAATTAGGAGAAAAGACTTCCACACTCCCTCTTTCACCTCTTCCTACAGCTTCATATGTAAACATTGGGCCACACTGATTATATCAAAGAAAACAGACATGTTTGAGCTCCATAGAAAACCAAAATTTAAGGACAAAGTAATAAAGGTTAATAATCCACATCCAGACAAACTTGTGTAACCTACAGGGGACACTGGGCTCTGGAGGGTTAATTTTCACATACGAAATGAGGTAGGATCCATAAACAAATAAAAAGAATGCACAAAAGTACGAGTAATTAATGAGACAATCACACATCACCCATGCTTTCAAAAGTCATCCACCCCACAAAAAGTATATTTTGTGCACTGTTCATAAGTACTTATCAACAAAATTATGCAAGAACTGGGAAAATTGCATACCAATGGGAAAAAAACAACAAGCATGGAAGAACAAAGAAAAAATCAGAAAAAAATCTTCACCTCAATCTTCGGTTGGGGAAAAATTCTGCAAAATGATGATCTGCTTAATGATCACCAAACTACCTGTACAGTACTCTTGGCATGCATAAAAAAGTGAGTAAGCTTGG
This sequence comes from Coenobita brevimanus, assembly GCF_032717465.1. Taxonomy (NCBI): domain Eukaryota; kingdom Metazoa; phylum Arthropoda; class Malacostraca; order Decapoda; family Coenobitidae; genus Coenobita; species Coenobita brevimanus. Next base: position 75,560 of record NW_027642103.1, read on the forward strand.
AATATAGAGAAGATACAAACTATCAAGCTAAACTTGTCACTGAAAAAAAGGAAACTGCCTTTACTTCTTTAGCTCAGGGGCATCATCTACAGCATACTGTATTTTTATTTAGACTGTTAGAAATTGAACAGCATGGAAAGCTGCCACAGGTTGTATTAATAAGAGCCAAAAGGATACTGGTACTGAGGTGTAATAAACAGAGTAAACTGGTAGGGAAAAGGTATTAAGATACCTCCAAAGCCATTAAAGACGTCAGCCCTGCATTTTTGGGATTGCTGACAGGATGTGATACAGTATTCTCATTGTGCTTTACTGTACAACTGTGAAAACAAAAAAGACATACGTGCCAAGCATTTATTTTTTTTTTGAATGCTCTATTTTTTAACGTACTGTACTCTTTTTTTTTTTCTACAGTGTTTGACATTAGTGTTATTGTATTTAACTTTTACTTTTTTCTAACAAATGCTAATACTAGTTCTTAAGTCAATAAGTCTTAATGCAATATTGACTAAAACCATCGGAGATGTTTCCTGTAAACTGGAAAGGGGTGAGGCAGGGTGAGGCAGAGGAAAGCAGGGAGAGATTGAGAGGATGGGTGAAGTTGGGTGAAATAAATGATTGAAGAATGAGGAAAAGTGAGAGTTTAGAGGGGAAGAGGTTAGGCAGAGTGAGGATGGTTACTAAGTTAAATAAAGAATACAGTCTGCAGATTTTAACCATGGATTTTGTATATGATGAGGTGAAAGAGAGAGAGATTGTCCAGGTGCTTGAGGGTGCGAAAGTGGATGTATGTGGAATAACTGAAACAAAATGTAAAGGAGAAAGTGTGAGAGAATGGGAGTATGGATGGGGTATATGTGCAGGAGTAGGTGAGAATGAGAGGGCAAAGGAAGGAGTATGTATAGTTGTGAGTAAAAGATGGAAGAGGAGCATAAGACAGTATGGATCAGTTGGGTCAAAGATTGTGTGGGTAAAGTTGAAAGTTGGAATACAAATGTGGGCGATTGTGTGTGTGTATCCACCAATGCAAGATCGTGCTAGAAGAGTGAGAGAAGAGTTCTGGACAAATGTGGAAGTGTGCATGGAAAAGTTTGGAAGGAATGAGAGAGTGTTTTTGATTGGTGATATGAATGGTAAAGTTGGGAATGTGAAGGTGGATAGAATAGTTGGTGAGTGGGGTGTGCCTGCTGAGATAGATGAGAATGGGAGTGCGTTAGTGGACATTTGTGCTGGGAGGGGGTTCGTGATAGCCAATACCCTCTTCAGGCATAAAATGATCCACAGGTATACATGGCGAGTGATAAGAAGGGTGGGTGGTGAACTGAATGAAAGGAAGGCAATGATTGATTATGTGTGTGTGGATGAAAGGATGCAAAGATGTGTAAAGGATGCAAGAGTGTATAGAGGTTGGGGGAGTGGACTTTCTGACCACTACTTGGTGGTGGCCAGAATTAGAATGCAAGTAAGATGGAGGAATAGAAGAAGGGAAAGACGAGAGGAAGGAGTAGTTTCAAGGAGAGTGGAAAGGTTACAAGAGGATGAGAAAAAGGCAGAGTATAAGAGAGAAGTGGAGGAACGATTGGGCAAATATGAATTGGAGCAGATGGGAGACGTGGAAGGTGTGTGTAAGATATTTACAGAAGAAATATGTGCAGCATGTGATGTGGTGTGTGGAAGGAAGAGAAGACAGAGGGGAGTGCAAGGAACAGCGTGGTGGACTGAAGAGGTGAAACAGGCTGTGGCACAAAAGAAGAAAGCATACAATGAATGGATGAGAAATAGGGGCGTGGAAGAAGTTGAGAGGCGGAAGAGAGAGTTATATGTGGAAAGAAAGAGAGAGGTGAAAAGATTAGTAAGAGAGAGTAAGAAGAGAGTGGATGAGGAATTTGGAAGGAATTTGAGTGTAAAGTGGAGGGACTGTAAGAAAATGTTCTGGAGAGAAGTGAAAAGAGTAAGACAGGGTGGAAGTGAAGTTAGCAGGGGAGTGAAAGATAAAAATGGTAGATTACTAGTGGAGAAGGGAGAAAAAGTGAGCAGATGGAGAGAACACTTTAAGGAATTGTTGAACGTAGAGGATGGAAGTAATGCGAGTATAAGTGGCTGGGGAATGGCTGGGAGAAGGAGGGAGGTGAGAAGACAGGAAGAAATCAGTAGGATAGAAGTTGTGGAAGCAATGAAGAAAGTTAAATCGGGGAAAGCCCCAGGAATTGATGGAGTGTGTGGTGAAATGCTGAAGCATGGGGGACAGATAGTAGTAGAATGGATGTGGAAGATGTGCAGATTGGCCTGGGAGGAAGGTAGAGTCCCAGAGGATTGGAAGTCAGGTATAATTATTCCCTTGTACAAAGGAAAAGGGGAAAAGAAGTGTGTGGTAATCATAGGGGCATTTGTCTTCTTAGTATAATAGGAAAAGTGTATGGTAGGATACTTATAGACAGAGTTAGAGAAAGAACAGAGAAATTAGTTGGAGAAGAACAGGGAGGCTTTAGGAAGGGAAGAGGTTGTGTAGATCAGATATTCATTCTTAGATCTTTAGTGGAAAAGTTTCTAGAGAAGGGAAAGAAGTTGTATGCAGCTTTCATGGATTTGGAGAAAGCATATGACAGAGTGGATAGACAAGGATTGTGGAAAGTGTTAAGAATATATGGAGTAGATGGGAAGTTGTTGAATGCTGTGAAGAGTATGTACGATGGTGCGAAGGCTGCAGTGCGTGTGGATGGTGAACTAAGTGAATTTTTCTCTTTGAAAGTTGGTTTGAAACAGGGATGTGTCATGTCTCCATGGTTGTTCAATCTGTACATGGATGGGGTAATAAAAGAGGTACAAGGTAGGGTAGTGGATGTTGGAGTGGCCCTGGTGAGAGAGGATAGTGTTTGGAAACTCCCTGTACTGTTCTTTGCAGATGATACTGTGTTGTTGAGTGAAGACGAAGGGGAGCTGCAAGGCTTGGTGGATGAGTTTGAGAGAGTGTGTAAGAAACGGAACCTAAAGGTGAATGTAGGGAAGAGTAAAGTGATGGTCTTTGAGAGAGGTGAAGTTAGTGAATGTACAGCGAGGTTGGATGGTGAGGAATTGGAAAATGTGAGTACGTTTAAGTATTTGGGTAGTGTGATGAGTAAGGATGGAGGTTTGGTGGGTGAAGTGCTTGAAAGGGTACAGCAGGGAAGAAAGGTTGCTGGTTCCTTGAAAGCATTGATAAGAAACAGGGAAGTGAGCATGGAAGTGAAAAAGTTACTACATGACAGTATTGTGATACCAACTCTAACGTACGGAAGTGAAGCTTGGACATTGTTGGAAGGACACAAGTCAAGAGTGAGAGCAGTGGAAATGAGTTATTTAAGAGGAGCCTGTGGAGTCACGTGGAGAGACAGGCTGACGAATGAGGATATAAAGGAGCGTTGTGGTGTGGATGTGGATGTGATAGGAAGCGTTATGAGGAACACACTGAGGTGGTTTGGCCATGTGGAGAGGATGGAGGGTGAAAGACTGACGAAGAGAGTGTATGTGAGTGAGGTGGAGTGGGGAAGAGGGAGGGGGAGGCCGAGGATGAGATGGAGGATGGGGTGGAGAGGTATATGAGAGAGGGGGGTGTGAGTTGGGAGCAGGGCAGTGAAATGGCGGGGGACAGGGCGACTTGGAGGCGATTTGTTTGTGGCCACCCCAAACGGGATTGAGGCGTCTGGCAATAGATAGATAGATAGACTATAAGGGGTTGGCAATTGCCAACACCTACTTTCGTTATAAGATGATCCACCGGTATACATGGAGAGTAATGAGGAGGATGGATGGTGAACTTGTTGAACGAAAGGCAATGATAGACTACGTGTGTGTGGATGAGCGAATGAGAAGACAAGTGTTGGATGCAAGAGTGTGGAGAGGGTGGGGGAATGGAGTCTCGGACCATCACTTAGTGATGGCCAAGGTAAAGATGCAAAGAAAGTGGTTGAGGAGGCGAAGGGGAAGACAGGAGGAAGCAGCTCCTGTGAGAAGAGTGGAGAAATTGCAAGATAGTGAGAAAATGACAGAGTATAAGAGCATAGTGGAAGAAAGATTGGGAAGGTATGAGCTAGAGCAGATGGAAGGGGTGGAAGATGTATGTAAGATATTCACGGAAGAGATAGGTGCAGCGTGTGAGGCAGTTTGTGGAGTGAGGAGGAGATGCAAGGGTGTACAAGGGACAGCATGGTGGAATGATGAGGTGAAACGAGCTGTGGAACAAAAGAAGAAGGCATATGGTGAATGGTTGGCGAGTAGAAGTAGGGGAGAATGTGAGAGAGAGAAGAGAGAGGTATATGTGAGCAGGAGAAGGGAGGTTAAGAGACTGGTGAAGGAGAGTAAGAAGAAAGTAGATGAAGAGTTTGGGAGGAATCTGAGTGTGAAATGGAGGGAGAGTAAGAAATTGTTTTGCAAGGAGGTAAAGAAAGTAAGGCAGTGTGAAAGGGGAAATAATAGGGGAGTGAAAGATAGGAATAATAGATTGTTGGTGGAGAAGAGAGAGAAATTGAGGAGATGGAAAGAGCACTTTGAGGATTTGTTGAATGTAGAGAGTGAGAGCAGTGTGAGTATAAGTGGTTGGGGAATGGCTGGGAGAAGAAGAGATGAGAGGAGGGAGGAAGAGATCAGTAGGGAGGAAGTAGTGGAAGCGATCAAGAAGATTAAGCTGGGAAAGGCCCCAGGAATTGATGAAGTGTGTGGTGAAATGCTTAGGTATGGGGGTGAGATTGTTGTGGAGTGGATATGGAAGTTGCGTAGATTGGCTTGGGAAGAGGGAAGGGTTCCAGAGGACTGGAAATCAGGTATAAATGTTCCTCTGTACAAAGGAAAAGGGGAGAGAGAAGTATGTGGTAACCATAGGGGTATTTGCCTTCTTAGTGTGACTGGTAAAATATATGGTAGAATACTCATTGATAGGGTTAGGCATATGACAGAGGAGCTAGTTGGAGAAGAACAAGGGGGATTTAGGAAGGGAAAAGGGTGTGTAGATCAGATATTTGTTCTAAGATGTTTAGTGGAGAAGTATCTAGAGAAGGGAAGGAAAGTGTATGCTGCCTTCATGGACTTGGAGAAAGCTTATGACAGAATAGATAGGCAAGGTATGTGGAAGGTATTAAGAATATATGGAGTGGAGGGGAAATTGTTGAGTGCTGTGAAGAGTATGTACGAGGGAGCTAGGGCTACGGTGCGAGTGGATGGTGAGCTGAGTGAGTTCTTTGATCTCAATGTGGGACTGAAACAGGGGTGTGTGATGTCTCCATGGCTGTTTAATATATATATGGATGAGGTTGTAGAAGGAGGTGCAAGGTAGGGCAGTGGATGTGGGGCTGGCCCTAATGAATGAGGGTGAGATTTGGAAGCTTCCGGTGTTGCTGTTTGCTGATGATACAGTATTGTTGAGTGAAGATGAATGGGAGTTGCAAGGTTTGGTGAATGAATTTGGGACAGTGTGTAGGAGGAGGAAGCTGAAAGTTAATGTAAACAAAAGTGAAGTTATGGTGTTTCAGAGGAATGAAGTCACAGAGTGTGCAGTGAGGTTGGATGGTGAGGATATGGAGAATCGTTTCGTTTTTTGTTTCGTTTCGTTTTTAAAGGCTCCAACATGCTTGCATGTGTCGTCCTTGGTCACCTAATGGCGGCTCTCCACGCTGCATGATCCATTGCAGCCTCCCTGTTCAGTCCCTTAACCCTAAGGTCACACTTAATGACCTCGTCCCATGTCTTTCTCGGTCTACCCCTCATAACCCCACCCCCAATATTAACACTTCTCACCTTCCTCACCCAATTATCATTCCCCATCCTCTCCACATGTCCAAACCACCTCAATGTACCTCTCATCATCACAACACCAATACACTCCAGTCCCATCCTACCTCTCAACTCTTCCATTGTAAACCCAGCCCCTCCAGGCCTTGGACGCAGGGATGCACTGCACATCCACCTAATCATTGTCATTTCTGTACGTCTGAGCCGGCGAATGTCTTCCTCCTTCACTGCCCAGGTCTCAATGCCATACAGCATTACACTCCTAACACATGCTGCATACAAAGACCCCTTAGCATGTAGGGAGAGCCCTCTCAATGTCAGGAGAGGCAAGAGCTCCCTGAACTTCTTCCAACCACTTCTCACCCTAGCCACAGAGCTACCTCCAGCCCCACCTCCAGTACACAACATGTCTCCCAAATAACAAAACTCTTCCACACACTCAAGAGATTCACCAGCAAGTTCAATCCTTTCACGTCTGACGATCTCCACCTGCTCACCCCGGCACGCCGTACACATAAAATCAGCATTATCTCGCAGTCTACCTCTGATACCACTACATCTCTTATGCATCCATTTATCACACACACCGCACAAGATGGAATTACTTCCCACGCCCTTGTGGCAAACTGCACATGGCCACTCTCCCTCGTCTTTGACAGTACCGCCACCAACCCTAGATATCATCACTTTTGTTTTATCTGCATTTACCTTTAAACCCTTTTGCCCCATACCATCTCTCCACTTCCTAAACCTTTCCTCCGCCTCCCGTTCATTCTCTGCAATCAACACCAAATCATCAGCATACAACAACTCCCACGGGAGTCCGTTTCTAAAGTCACGTGAAAGGGCTTCAAGTACCATGATAAACAACATGGGACTCAAGACTGACCCCTGATGCACACCAACATTCACAGAAAACTCATCACTCAAATCTCCATTCACTCTCACCGGGTGTGAGCACCCACATACATGGCTATAACCACCCTAACCAGCTACTCCTCCAAGCCAAGCTTTCTCATTGCCCAGTTCACCACCTCTCTAGGGACTCTGTCAAAGGCCTTTTCCAAATCAACAAAAACAAAATAAAGATCCCTTCTCCTACCAATATATTTTTCCTGAAGCTGTCGAACAATGAATATGGCATCAGTGGTCCCCCTACCTGGCATAAACCCAAACTGCATCTCATTAATATTCACTCTTTCGCTAATCATACCTTCTAAAACTCTCTTCATTACCTTCATTATCTGATCTAAAAGCTTTATACCTCTATAATTTCCTCTTTCCAGGGCATCACCCTTCCCTTTATACACATTTACAATTACACTCTTCAGCCAATCATCTGGGACAACACACTCACAAATAATCCTATTTATCAGGTCAGTGACTAAACTCACCCCTATATCGCCTGAGGCCTTCAACATTTCGGCAGTCAACCCAGACACACCTGCTGCCTTCCCCACCCTCATCCTGCCTATTGCCTCACTCACAGTAGCAGTATCAATCAAAGGCCAAGGGCCAGACACTGGATCTGCTGGCTCCAAACCTTCTCTGTCCCAGTCAAACTCCTCATTCAACAACCGGTTATAATGCTCTTTCCATGCATCTTTAATATCCTCACTGTTCACCAGTGAGTACTTGGGTAGTGTGATGAGTAAGGATGGAACTGTGGGGGATGAAGTACGTGAAAGGGTACAGCAGGGAAGGAAGGTTGTTGGTACACTGAAAGCAGTGATGAGAAATAGGGAGGTGAGTATGGAAGTTAAGAAGTCACTGCATGATAGTACAATATTGTGATCCCTACCCTGACGTATGGAAGCGAGACGTGGACCTTGCAAGAGGGGAACAAGTCAAGAGTGAGAGTAGTGGAAATGAGTTACTTGAGAGGAGCATGTGGAGTGACTTGGAGGGACAGGTTGACGAATGAAGAAGTGAAGGAACGTTGTGGGGTAGATGTGGATGTGGTTGAGAAGATTAGGAGAAATACACTGAGGTGGTTTGGACATGTGAAGAGAATGGAGAATGAAAGACTGACTAAGAGGGTGTATGTAGGTGAGGTGGAGGGAGGGAGAGGGAGGGGTAGACCGAGGATGAGGTGGAGGGATGGAGTTGAGAGGTATATGAGGGAGGGGGGGGAGTGAGTTGGGGGGAGGGTAGTCAAATGGTGGAAGACAGAGTGACTTGGAGGCGTTTTGTCTGCGGCCACCCTTTGCGGGATTAGGGCGTCGGGCTATAGATAGATAGATAGATAGACGAGAGAAAAAATACTGACTGTTAAAAGTTCCACTGCCACTATTAAAGCTGACTTACCAATTTCACTCAGTTGACATAAATAGTTAAATATAAAAAAAAATTGTGGTATTATGAAACATACCCATGACATGTAACAACGACCTACTGTATCTAAGACTAATGAAAAAAGATTGTGAAACTGCCAAACTAGCTTTAGGGCAATACTGAGTTCCTTTATTTTATTAATTTCTTTATTTATATTTTTTAGAACAATTTTAGACTTTATCACTCCTACCTGAACTGAGCAACCTACCTGCCATTGCCTAACAAGGTCTTGGCACAATTATTTTTTCTAAAAGACTATCTATCTATCTATATACCTAGGCTGCTTCCCTCAAGGAAAGGGAGGTAGCCGAGACAGGACGACACACTCTCCATTTACTCATCCATTCAAACACATTCATTCGCATCTTAGCCCCAAAGGAGAGAACGGACAGATCCTCACCGCACCACAACGCACAAGGGTCAACTGCGCAATGCAATCAGTGACATCCGCAGCAGGGCCCGACAGCAGAACTGGTTTACCCCTGCCACATCATAACAGACCCATCCCCTTACCCGCACCTGACCTGACTAGCTGATCAGACCAAATGCGGGAGAATATCCCCTCAGGGCTGCGTCATCACTTATTCATTCACAATTTCTCTCCATTCATTTCTGTCACGCACAGCCACTCTTCCTTGCTCAACAGACATCCCTCTCGCATCCAGCGCTCTCTTCACACTGTCCATCCATCCTATTCGTGGTCTTCCTCTCAGCCTTACACCTCTCACATCAGATCTAGTTATCTTTTTCTCCAATCGTTCATTATCCATTCTCTCCATATGCCCAAACCATCGCAACACCCTCTGCTCAACTCTACCAGCCATCTCCCGAACAACTCCAGTTCTCCTTCGCACTTCATCATTTCGCACTCGATCCATACGCGTCACTCCACACATACTCCTCAGACACCTCATCTCCATTATATTCAAACTTTTCCTCTCTGCTACACCCATATTCCATGTTTCAGCCCCATATAATGCAGTCGGTACCACAACACCCTCATACAGCCTTCTCTTTACATCCATTCTAAGCGAACGACATTTAAACACTTTTTTCATTCCTCCCATCACCTTTCCTACTTCATTTATTCTAAACTTCACTTCTGCATCTATTCTTCCATCCACAGCAACATGTGACCCTAGTTATTTAAAACAATCTACCTCCTCAAGCAACTCACCATTCAAAACTATATTCATCCCCCTACCATCTATCAACCTCGTACACTTCATCACTTTACTCTTATTCTCATTTACTTTCAATTTCCTCCTTTCACACACCCTTCCAAACTCCTCTACCAACTGTCTCAATCTCTCCTCTGAATCAGTCACCAGTGCAGTATCATCTGCAAACAGCAGCTGCTTCACATTCCACTCTCCACCATCAACATTTACCAGACTCAGACCACCTAAAACTCTTGCATTAACCTCCTTTACAACGCCATCCATGTAAATATTAAACAACCAAGGCGACATCACACATCCCTGTCACAGCCCCACTCTCACGGGAAACCAATCACTCACAGCATTTCCCACTCTTACACACGCTCTACTATTTACATAAAAACTTTTCACCCTTTTTAGTAACCTACCATCAAGTCCATACAATCTTAAAACAGTCCACAAAGCCTCCCTATCAATTCTATCATACGCTTTCTCTAAATCCATAAATGCCCAAAACACATCCTTGCCTTTCGTTAAATACCTTTCACACACTTGTCTCACAGCAAACACCTGATCAACGCATCCCCTCCCTCTCCTAAAGCCACACTGCTCATCACTAATCACTCCCTCTGTACCCTCTCTAACTCTCATAATTAACACTCTACCATACACCTTACCTACAACACTCAACAGACTTATACCCCTAAAGTAGTCCATGAGCCTGGGTCGATATCGGTACCATCTGGTGGGGCAAATTCTAACTGATATTTTTTAATTCCCTCATGTCCTTGATTAAAAATTTGATATGATAGCAGTCGCAGATGAGTAGCTTTTTATGAGTAATTGGCCATATAAAAATGGCCGCCCCCTTAACTGATAAGAGTCTATAACTACTTTTACTACAGGTAGATACATGATCTTGGTGTTTAAACTTATGTTATGGAGTATTTCCTAGTCCCTGGTGGCCACTACAAATGCCTAAGAGAGTCGGCCATCCTTATTTGACTGGAAAAATTCAAAATGTTGATTATAGATACTTCCAGATACTCGGTGCTTTCAACGTATAGTTGCTAAACTGAGAATGTACAACTAATTTGTATCTTTCACTTTCAGGTAGCTTGCATGCTTAGCTGTAGAAATGGAAAGTGAAAGGACATTGGATGTAAGTCAAGCGTCAAGTTATGGTGGTGGTGATAATGCTCAAGATGGACCGGGTCCTTCAAACCGTGCAAAAACTGTACCAGAATGCATTATACATAGCAGTACTTGTGATGAAAAACTGACCCTGAATCTCTCTTGTTTGAGGGACATGAACTCATGGAGCACACTTCTTAAGGCAGCACAAATAAAGAAACATCTACCAATTCTAAACATTGCCCAAGAAACTCCAGAGGGCATCATTCCAAAAATTCACTACCATAGGAAATGTAGAAGTCTGTTCACAATGAAAAGGGACCTTCAATCGAAACAAAGTACAGAACAGGCATCCAGTGACAAGGAAAAATTTGAACGAAAAAGACTCCAGAGGAGATCAATGACAGTATCTGAAGAGTCTAGAATATACAGCAAGGTCTGTATCATATGTGAAAAGGACAAATTTATGCCAGGCAGCCGGACAAGGGAGCGACTTACACAATGTGTTGAGCTACGGTCAGATGATACTCTTAGGAACACAGCAATTTCCAAGCAAGACAGCAGGATCCTAGCCTTATTGGCAAGGGCTTTAGTAGCAGCAGATGGCCACTATCATAGATCATGCTACAGAAGCTATACCAGAACAAGGCCACAGGTGATTCCCATAGAAACAGACTTAGAAGAATATCCATGTGTAATGAAGGAATCCTTTCAGAAGTTGTTTGCCTATATCAGAGAAGATGTTTTTGAAAACCCCAGGGTAATTAAGCTGACTGAGCTTACGACAAAACTGACCTGCTGGATGCTACATGAGGGAGTTCATAAGGTGGAAGATTCTACAAAGAAACATGTCAGAAGATATCTTGAGACAGAATTTGGAGAGAGTCTGCATTTTGTACAAGATGCAAAGAGAAAAGTCCTGGTGTACCCTGATAACTTGTCCCGAAATGCACTAGTCAAGCAAAATGTCATTCTGATGGACACAGTAGAGGACCTGGAATCAAAATGCGACATTGAAGGACTCTTGAAAAAGTCAGCTCACTTGCTTCATAATTCGATAAAAAAGCATAGTGTGTCCATATCTTGGCCCCCACTTGCATCAGAACTGAACAATTCTTCAGCTTTTATTCCAGGCAACCTAAAGGGATTCTTGCAACACTTAATAGCAGGGCCTCAGGATGAAGCTTCCCTTTCTCCAAGAATTCAGCGCCTCATTGAATCTGTAGGCCAAGATATTGTCTATGGGGTGACCCGAGGACAGCTGAAGCCACCAAAACATCTAATGCTGCCATATGCTACCAAGGCCTTCACAGGCTCAGTAGAACTCATTAGGATGATTAATCGTCTTGGCCATGGTGTGTCCTACACGCAAGTTGAGGAGTTGGAAACTGCATTATGTATTCAGAAACTTGAGTCCCAAGGAGATGAAAGTGTAGCCATACCTGAGCAGCTCCAGCCACTCATCCCAACGACCCTAGGCTGGGACAACATAGACAGGTTGGAAGAAACCTTGAGTGGGGGAGGTACATCTCATCGAGTAAATGGCATAGCAGTGCAACCCAGAGTGTATGGACCACATCCTCCTAGGAAAGCTCTACCCAAACCTGTTGTAAAGAAGAGGACCCTTGATGCAAATCCTATCATTCTACCTCCATACAATGCTGGTGAACGGGTAGGACCACCATCAAGACTGCATATTGCGTTACACTATAAGGAGGTAGTACAGCAAGCCCAGAAGAATAATTTGATTTGGATCTTGGCTAGATTGCATACTGCCAGTAGTCAAGAGAACCCAGTACCTGGATGGACAGGGTTCAATATTGCTACCAGAGATAATGAAGAAGTTTCTCAAAATACTGTGGCATATCTACCCACCATCAATGCTCCAGCTACTGAAATGTCCACTATCCATGAAGTTGTGATTCATTCGCAGAAGATCAGGAATACTTTGGAGCTCAAAAGCATTGTCGTAGTGTGTGACCAAGCGATATATGCAAAGGTCACTGAGATATTGTGGAAGCACAAGGACACGTTTTCGCACATTGTACCACGACTTGGGGCATTCCATACAATATGCACATTAATGGCAGTGATTGGGAAGCGTTTCTCTGATGCAGGACTACAAGACCTTTGCATCGAGTCAGGTGTCATTGCAGAGGGATCCATTTCTGGTGTGTTGGAAGGACGCAAATACAACCGTGCCATTCGACTTCATAAGCTTCTGTATGAAGCTTTGATGCGCCTGGTTTGGAGAGAATTCCCATCCTGGTGTGAGGAGCATCATAGTGAGAGTGCACATCATCTTCAGTCATTGGTGGTTGAGATTGAAACCATGTCTGCAAACCTGTGCCAGACTTCTTTCACAGAGCTCATCCAGTCTCCTTCTTTCCAAGTGATAGCTGAACTGTTTGACAAGTTCAAAGAACATCTTCGCAGTAAGTGTGGTCCTTTGGCCTGCTTCTGGATGAGTTATGTTGAAATGGTGGAGATTGTGTTGAATTTCGTGAGAGCCTCTCGTGAAGGAGATTGGCACCTGCACCTGGCAGCAATCCAGGCTATGATACCCTGGTGCTTCAGTTATGATAACATTAACTACGCCAGATACGTCTCATGCTACTATGCTGAAATGTCACATCTTCCCACAGAAAATCCCGATGTCTATGAGTATTTGAAGGCAGGAGGTTTGTCTATACAGCTTGGAACTGAAAATACATTTGGAAAGGTTCCAGTTGACCAGGCTGTGGAGGAGACGATTAACAGAGACACTCAGACAGCTGGCGGTACAAAAGGCTTCAGTCTAAAGCCAGCAGCAGTTAACCTTTACTACTTGACTGCAGAGTATCATAGCTCATATCTTAGAACCCTGAAATATGCATTGGACATGGATCAACCAAACAGTATGCACAAAGATCTTCAAAAAACAAGAATCCTCAAAGATGAAGAAGATGTCAAGAGGTTGATGGAGATTCTGGACAATAGCTGGATCAATCCTGTCAGTACTGAACAAATGGATCTTGTTTGCTTGTCAAGTGGATGTGTGGCTCCAAAAGATATTGAAACAGACCTTCTCGAAGCAAGACAATTAGGACAAAGAGCATATCAAAATTTCAGAGAGGAAAGGCTACAAAGCAGTCCACCAGTCAAGAAATTCCACGACCCTCTGCCCAAACTGAACCTGAAGACATTTGCCAACTTGAACAAGAAAAAGAAGACAAATAGCAACACTCCAAAGGAAGTAATCATGAAAGCTGACCGAAATCTATTTGCTCACATGGTACTCATTGCTCAGAGCAGAAGTTTGAATCTGCAGGAGGTTTTTCAGTACCCACTAGGCCCTCTTCCATGGTCCCTAGCAACAGCAGATGGTAGCCTCAGAAAGACAAATAAAGCTGCACTGGCCAAAGAGCTACAGAAGAATGTCTGTCCAGCGGAATGTGTGCCAGGGAAAGCTGCTTGTCTTATTGATGGTATGGCCCTGATCCAGAAAATAAGAGGCACCCATAAAACCTTTGCTGAAGTTGCTGACCATGCTCTTTCCATTGTAATTGCAGAAGGTGATGATTCTCCACGCATTGATGTTGTATTCGATGTGTACCAAGAAAATTCAATCAAAGCTGCTGAAAGAGTTCGGCGAGGTGAGTCTGAATCTACCCAGTTCAAGAGCATCTCACCTGGCCATACCATCAAACAATGGAGAAAGTTCCTTGCCAGTTCCAGAAACAAGGAAAACCTAATCAAGGTCATCACAGATGAGTAGAAACATCCAAGACACCAGAGACGGTTTGTTGGCAAAGTCATATATGTCACCTGTGGGGAAACCTGTTATTGACTGACTGAGCATGATTCCATGGTAGTGGATGGATTAAAGTCCACTCAAGAAGAAGCAGACACACGACTTCTTCTTCATGCTGCCCATGCAGCCTCACAGGGCTATACAGCAATGAAGGTTGTATCAGATGACACAGACGTTCTAGTGCTGTGTGTGGCCTTCTCTAGTGATATCCCAAGCAGCATCTATATAAAAAGTGGTACCAAAAACAGAGTAAAGTACATAGATGTTACCAAAGTTGCAGCCACACTTGGACCAGACAACACAAAAGCACTTCTGGGTCTTCATGCCATGACGGGCTGCGACACTGTGAGTGCCTTTGCAGGAAAGGGGAAGGTCTCTGCTTTGAAACTAATGAAAGGTAACACAGAACACCGAGAGGCCCTGCAGAGGGTTGGAGAGGGCTGGAACCTAAGTCAGGAGCACTTTCAGAAGTTAGAGGCCTTCACGTGTCACCTGTACAGTATCCAGGGAGCAACTAGAGTGGATGAGCTACGTTACCAAATCTTTTGTGCCAAGAAAGAAGAGGCTGAATCCTGGCAGCTACCACCATGTAAATCTGCTCTGTATCAGCATTGTCAGCGTGCTATCAGGCAAGAGTGTGGAAGCAGTCATTGGAAAGATGCCCAACCATTCCTCCCCCAACAGGAAGAGGCTGGTATACAGAGAATGTGGATAACAATGACCAACTCATGATTGATTGGTCTGATGTTCCTGCTGCCCCTGAGGCTATTCTGGAACTACTCTCCTGCAAATGCTCACGCTCATGCAAGAATCCAACATGTCCATGTCTTGCGAATGGATTGCCTTGTACAGAACTCTGCAAGCTACAAACATGTAGCAACCAAACACAAGTTGAGATTATGAATGACAACACTGAGGATAGCGATGATGAAGCACATGACGAATGGGTGTAATATTTTCAGAATTTCTTTTTAGTTTTTACCTACATTCACTAGAATGAACACAAACAACAAGCAGATTACATACTTTTCAGATTATTTCAATGAAGTCTTTGCTTTGTCAAGTGCCAAATAGCCGGGTGTGGCTTGGTGCTGTAGGTATATCCATTGTAATAATAATTTGCTTAGTCTAAATGTTTAGTCTTCTATTCTTTCACTTATGAACCTTATGGACGGTCTAGGGAGATATGTGTGACTGTATATTGTAAAGTAGGTAGCCATTTTGACTGATTATTATTTTCATATGTATTCAAACTGATAATTGTATAATTTTTGTATTATGGTGATAATTTGATGTATATTTCATACACAAGGTATTTACAGTTCTCATACCAGAAGCAGTTTTGTTACACAAGTTTGTTTTATAGATAAATGTGTTATATATTGTGTTATATATTGTTATATAGATAAATGTGATTGAATACTTTCAGTATTAAAGGTTTGAAGGATTATTTTGTAACTCTACTGATCATTACTTACCCTACACCCACACCGCCTCGGAAAAGTTTGATTATTGGTACCACTGAAAAGTGGCTCTTTATGAATAAAAAGCTACTGCTTTCGAAATGCTATCATACAAAAATGAAAAGTAGAGACATATTGCTATTTTAAAATGCACGACAGAAATTGCCCCGCCAGATGGTACCGATGGTCAAATTTCTGGGACCAGGCTCAAGGCCTAAAGCTAGTACATTCATACTTATCACCCTTGCCTTTATACAACGGCACCACACAAGCACTTGCCCAGTCAATTGGCACCATACCTTTCTCAAAGCACACATTCAACAATCTTACTAACCAGTCAACAATAGTCACTCCACCACCCTTCAAGCATTCCACAGCACACCCATCCATACCTGCAGCTTTCCCTGTTTTCATCTCCTTTACTGCCTTCTCCACTTCCTCCTTCATGATCATAAAATCATTCAACTCTCCCAACACATTTATTCCTTGCACCCTTCCATCCACAACAATCTCAGGCACCCTTTCCTCCTCTACATTTAACAATCGTTCAAAATACTCTGCCCATCTCTTCCTTACTGCATCCATCTCAATTAACATCCTTCCATCCTCTCCTTTTACTCGTTCTCCCTTCCCAGACTCTCCCTTTCGCACCCTTTTCACCTCCTCCCAAGACATTTTCTTATTCTGTTGAAAATTCTCTGTCAGCCGCCTACCCCACCTCTCATCTGCTGCCACTTTAGCATCACGCACAGCCCTTCTTGCTCTATTCCTCTTTTCCTTATGCCTTTCATATGACATCTCATACTTCCTCTGCAGCCACACTTCATATGCACGTCTCTTCTCAGCCACAGCCATACTTACTTCCTCGCACCACCATTCACTTCCTTTTCTTACACCACCACCCACACGTCTCACACCACACACCTCTTCTGCATGCCCCACCACAGCACTCTTAAACAACTGCCATTCCTCCTCCACGCTGCCATTTTCCCGATCTTTCACTGCGTTCCACTCATCTTTCAATTTCTCCTGATACTCTATCTTTTTCTCTCTTTTATCCAACTCACTCACTTTCAAAACCTCCCTGCCACACCTAACCCTCCTAGCTCTCACCCATCTCTTACCTTCTCTTAACTTTTCCTACACCAGGTAGTGGTCAGACATACCTGCACCCTCCCCTCTCAGAACTCTCACATCCAACAATCTTCCTATTACATTCCTAGACACAACCACATAGTCCATCAAGGCTCTATCAACAACCCTTTCACCCTCCTGTCTCACCCATGTATACTTATAAATATCTTTCTTCTCAAACAGCGTATTCCCAATCAACATCTCTCGCTCAACACACATCGCTATCATTCGTTCCCCATTTTCATTTCTTCCAGGCACACCATGCATACCAACTACGCCTTCAACTGCTACATTTCCCACTCTAGCATTCAGATCTCCCATCATTACCACATTCACATTTGCTCCAAAACTCTGCAGACACTCATCAACATAATTCCAGAAAGACTCCCTCTCTTGTTCATCCATTTCACTACCAGGCCCATATGCACTCACAAACACCCACAACTCACGTTCAAATTTCGCTTTCACCCACATCAGTCTTGATGACACCTCCTTCCATTCAATCACACATTGCTGTACTTCTGGACTCACTAACAAGGCCACACCTTCTCTTGCCCTTCCTCTATCAACACCTGACAATCTTCCATTCACACTTCCAAACATAGATTCCCCCTTCCCTTTCATCTTCGTTTCATTCAAAGCTAACACATCCAACTTTCTTCTCACAAACATTTTTCTTAAATTTTTATATGTACTAGTATATAGATGCAGTATATTCAAGTGTGAAGTAATCCCCACATAGAATAACAATGAATGTGATTCATGTCAGAATTACTTCATGTGCAATACAACTAGTGTTTTATACTTCACATGAAATACATCGTGTTTTTTTTAACCATACGAAGGTTATTTGTCATTGTTATAGTGGCTGTACCTAGTGAGTGAGAGCAATACAAAGCATGAATATCACCAAATGTAGTTTGTTTATCTCCTCACCATCCTCCCTCCTTCCCCTTAAAAATAAATAAAAGCTACATTCTCATCAGTGTAGAAGGCTAACTTACACCTCTTCCTTACCAGTCAATTTCCACAAATGGCATGTTATGAAAGTCAGCCAAGGGAATTTAATAAATTCTATTATTGCTGCCTCTATAAAACTACATTCAACTAAGGATGACTTTTTGAACTGGAAGAGCTGGATATAGTTTTCATTAACTCCTGCATTACTTGGGAATTTTCTTGAGTATATCTGTCTTGCAGTCACAAGAATAAAAGATGTCCTCAGACTGAACAGGTTACCAATCTCCTGTGTGCTATTTATGCATTATTAGTCCACAAAAAAATAAATACAAAGACAAATATTATATGAGAATATTATGGTAAGGAAGAGATGCTAGAAAGTCTCATTAGCTGATGGAATACAACATGTAGTTTGCTTACCTCCACACTGCCCTCCAACCTTCTCCATATACCGTACACCCTGCAGGCCCCACCACACTGCACTAAATACTCCTTGACCTTGAATCAGCATTAAGCACATCTTGACTGCTGCTGTTGCAATTGAGTGCTCCCTGGCTAGACACCTGTAGAGTAAGGATGAACTTCAGCACTTTTTAGTACATCACACTGACTATGAGGTCCCCACACTCTCAAAATGAAATGAAATATTTTAAGAGCTATTGCCTCTGTACATACTAGCAGCAACATACATTTGAAATTTAATAAAAAGAGGTACATTACTACTGTAGAGTAATATTTATGGTTTGCTCCTATCATCTGTCAATTTATTATTCATCCTTTGAGTGATGACTGTTTGCCTCTTTCATATTACCAATCAAAAACACTCTCTCATTCCTTCCAAACTTTTCCATGCACACTTCCACATTTGTCCAGAACTCTTCTCTCACTCTGCTTGCACGATCTTGTGTTGGTGCATACACGCACACAATTTCCCACATTTGTATTCCAACATTCAATCTAACCCACACAATCTTTGAGCCAACTGATCCGTACTCTCTTATGTTCTTCAATCTTTTACTCACAACAATACACACTCCTTCTTTTGCCCTCTCATTCTCACCTACTGCTGCACATAGTTCCCATCCATACCCCCATTGTCTCTCACTCTCATCTCTTCATTTAGTTTCAGTTATTCCACATACATCCATTTTAGCACACTCAAGCACCTGACGGAGTTAAGGAAATAACAGAGGAATTAGTTGGAGAAGAACAGGGAGGCTTTAGGAAGGGAAGAGGTTGTGTAGATCAGATATTTATTCTTAGATCTTTAGTGGAAAAGTTTCTAAAGAAGGGAAAGAAGTTGTAGGCGGCCTTTATGCATTTGGAAAAAGCATATGATAAAGTGGATAGACAAGGATTGTGGAAAGTATTATGAATATATTGAGTAGCTGGGAGGTTGTTGAATGCTGTGAAGAGTATGTATGAGGGTGCTAAGGCTGCAGTGCATGTGGATGGTGAACTGAGTGAATTTTTCTCTTTGAAGGTTGGGTTGAAACAGAGAGTGTCATGTCTCCATGGTTGTTCAATCTGTACATGAATGGGGTTATAAAAGAGATACAAGGTAGGGCAGTGGATGTTGGAGTGACCCTAGTGAGAGAGGGTAGTCTCTGGAAACTCCCTGTACTGTTGTTTGCAGATGTTAAGCGAAGATGAAGGGGAGCTGCAAGGCTTGGTCGACGAGTTTTGGAGAGTGTGTAAGAAACGGAATTTAAAGGTGAATGTAGGGAAAAGTAAAGTTATGGTCATCAAGAGAAGTGAAGTCAGTGATTGTACAGTGAGGTTGGATGATGAGGAAATGGAAAATGTGAGTACATGGTGGTAGGTGGTGGCGACCATCATCCACTCACTTGATGTAGTGCTGCCTACTTCTTCCTTAGCCTTTATCATTCTTTTTCTGTGCCTGTCCTCCTCTCTTCCTATTTCTCCCATCTTTCCTGTCACTTCTTATTGCTCTTCTTTCCTTTACAGGTAGCTTTACATTGAGTGACAAGCCAAATGGTTTCCTGTAAGCCAAGAAACCATTTACAACGCTGGGTGGTAACCATATAACCAAATCATACGTGCTCCCTACATGTCAGCAATTGGGTTGGTGGAGGGTTAGTGCCCCACCCCATAAAACAAATAAGTCAAAGTCAAATGGCCACCCCTTAGGGGATTATGGCATCTGGCAATAGATAGATAGATAGATAGAAGATTTCACATGCAGATTACATCAGGTTGCAGGGGTTAAGGCCACTTGCACAGTTATAGCTTTTGTAAAGATGCAAATCAACGAAACTTTCACTCCTCACTTTCCATTTCCAGTCACCTTTGGCAGTGATGTTAGTGATCGCTTCCATGCTCACTTCCCTGTTTCTTATCACTGGTTTCAAGGAACCAGCAACCATTCTTCCTTGTTGTACCCTTTCAAGCACTTCACCCTCCAAACTTCCATCCTTACTCATCACACTACCCAAGTACTTAAATCTATCTCTCTGTCTGTCTATTGCCAGATGCCATAATCCCGTAAGGGGTGGCCATTTGACTTTGAGTTATTTGTTTTACGGGGAGGGGCACTAACCCTCCACCAACCCACTTGCTGACACGTAGGGAGCACGTATGCTTTGGTTATATGGTTACCACCCAGCGTTGTAAATGGTTTCTTGGCTTACAGGAAACCATTTGGCTTGTCATTCAATGTAAAGCCACCTGTAAAGGAAAGAAAAGTGATAAGAAGTGACAGGAAAGATGAGAGAAATAGGAAGAGAGGAGGGTAGGCACAGAAAAAGAATGATAAAGGCTAAGGAAGAAATAGGCAGCACTACATCAAATTAGTGGATGATGGTCGTCACCACCTACCACCAATGAGATTAATGCTACAGTACTTTTTGTATGTTCTTCACTGAGAATATGTACATAAGAGTACTGGATCCCATCATAAACCACTCTGCTTACACTTCAAGTTTAACTAAGTGACCAAACTATCTATTAACCTTACAACAGATGTTGCTAACAACAGTTATTCAAAAGAAATCAATTATGTGTAATGAGATATATACCGTAATGGAACCATATGAATGTTTAGTTTCGACTTGGACTTTGTGTACTTGGGGCTGTTCCCTGTCTCATGATTCGATGGCAACATCAAGTCTGTATAGCCATGCATTACATTTGCCATTTATAATTATCACATCTCACTGTCTTCCCCAGCATTTCACTGTACACTCATCTTCACTCTCACCTTTTGGAATTTACTTCACCTTACAGTAAATTGGTTGTTCACTGGTGCTGGCTTTATCCACCAGGGGCCAATCAGTTAGTGCTTTTGAGTGTACTATCAGCAGCAAAAGTATCTATGTCCCTCCTACTTTTTCCTCCATGGACTCAAAAAGTAATCTGGTGAATTTAAAAGCAAATGACACTGATTACAGTAATCCACGGTCAAATAAAGTGATCAGTGTCAGAGGTTGTGGATTCATGCCAGCTGACTTAAAAACAGGAGAGGTTTTAGGACTTTTGCTGCACACTGTACATGTATTACAATCAATCAATCATGAGTTTCAAGTGTATGATTAGTAGATGGCACAAGCCCTTGGTAATATAGGATGTTGGACCAAACAAGTGCAGAAGCTGCTCTTCCCAGCCACTTGTCTAGCTCTAAGATCATGAGGTCCTTTTTATTAAAGCTGTTTTTTAAACTACGTGGTCGCCAGGGAAAATAGTCATTGATGTGTTTGATGTGGTTGGTCCAGCCTAGTTGTGTCGGTAGCAGGCCAGTGTAATAAGTATCCTCTATACGAAAAGGTTTTTTCTTACTCGCTGCATTATACAAAGGAGCCACAAGATTCCTTGGAATGATGTAGCCAGGGCTCATGCAGTAGGGTGGGTAGTGAGAATGTGGGTACTCTGCCCAAGTCACCCTCCATTTAACTCTATGACAGTTGGCTCGACATGGCTTAGCTCGCCCTCTCCGTCGGCACAGAAGTTGCTTTCGTGTGTGGTTGCTCTGCATGTCATATGTCCTCAGATACCTCTGCTGGTCCTCATGGTGGGAGTGTGGCGTAGAGTGGCATCACATCATCACCAGCACACCCCTGCTTCTCACTTCCACACTTTGAGGATTTTATGGTACTGAAGGGTTAATGAAAGCTATATGTAACCCCCTAACAGTTAAGAAATTCTTTCACAAAGTGAATAAAATCCTCTGCAGATAGCAAGATCATAATGAAACAGTCATACGACTACGAGTTAAGGAGAAAGGATCCAAGCCATTCCACCATGCGACATGAAAAAAAATCCCAGAACCCCATTTCTACAGTACTTGCTTTCAACTCAAAATGCCCATGAAGCAGAGTATCCTTACATTGGGAACTCTGTGTTGAGCTTCTGTCCTATGTCCTCAAGTGGAGTGCGGCAGCCATGGTGGAGAGACTCTTCTGTCTCGTCAAGTGGGAACTGGAAAAATGAAAGAGATGGTGGTGAGCATTAATCTCATTCAAAAGATTAAAGTGACTGGCAAGTCATATTCACTTCACTAAGATGATTTTTTTATTGCAAGCTATTCCTCTTATCTCTAGACAACTTTGTTTGCCTTGTAGTGGCCTTTTGAACTGAAGGGTTTAGCATGAGACAAGAGAGGGAAAGTGGTGGTGTCAATTTCGTTCCAAAGGTTTAGATGGTAGGCAGGTCAAACTCAGCATAACTCTTCATGCTATACTTCTGGATAAATACATCAACCTGTAATCTATTTCCTTATTTGGATACAAAATCATATTAAATTTTAAACTGTTTAAAATAAAATGACAATCATTACTCAACACATGCAAAATCACTGACATACAGACATTCCTGATATGATGCAAACCCCAGCTTTCAGAAATAGGTACTTATGGAAGTCTTACATTGTGCTTTCAATGATTATTTTATTACTGTAGTGTGTATAGTACAAGGTGTGACAAAAAGAAACAGGACTTTGGCTGCTAATGACACAATTCACCAGCCACACAGTATTGAAGTACATCATAGTGTTGCCCAACATCTCTGCACTGTATGAGAAAAGCAGCACTTCAATTAACCTATTATCTTTCTTTTCACAGGTGGTTTTGTAGCTCCTGTCAAGTGCCCTCTGTCACAGAATGAGCCTTGAGCAAAGGATTAACATCAGATTCTTGGTTAACTTGGGAAAAACTTCAGCAGAAGTTGAACAAGGCCGTAAAATGTTGCAGGAGAACCTGGATAGGATTCATCATTGAAGCCAGATGAGGGAAATGAAATTCAATGCAAAAAAATGTACAATATTGGAAATGGATCTATCTATCTCTTGCCAGATGCCTTAATCCTGTAAGGGGTGGCAACAAACAAATCGCCTCCAAGCTGACTTGTCCCCGGCATTTCATTGCCCTGATCCCAGCTAACACACCCCTTTCTCATATACTTCTCCATTCCATCCCTCCATCTCATCCTTAGCCTCCTTCTTCCTCTCCCCCACTTCCACCTCACTCACATACACTCTCCTCGTCACTCTCTCACTCTCCATCCTCTCCACATGGCCAAACCACCTCAATGTGTTTCTCCCAACACTTCCTATCCCATCCACATCCACACCACAATGCTCCTTCACTTCCTCATTTGTCAGTCTCTCTCTCCATGTGACTTCACATCCTCCTCTTAAATAACTTATTTCCACTGCTCTCACTCTTGACCTGCGTCTCTCCAACAACGTCCAAGCTCCACTTGCATATGTTAGAGTTGGTATCACAATACTGTCATGTAGTAGCTTTATCAATTCCATGCTCACTTCCCTGTTTCTTATCACTGCTTTCAAGGAACCAGCAACCTTTCTTCCTTGTTGTACCCTTTCAAGCACTTCACCCTCTAAACTTCCATCCTTACTCATCACACTACCCAAGTATTTAAATGCACTCACATTTTTCATTTCTTCCACATCCAACCCCACTGTACATTCACTGACATCACTTCTCTCGAAGACCATGGATAACTTTACTCTTCCCTACATTCATCTTTAGATCCTGTTTCTTACAGACTCTCCCAAACACATCCACCAAGCCTTGCAGCTCACCTTCATCTTCACTTAACATAGTATCATCTGCAAACAACAGTACAAGGAGTTTCCAAACACTGACCTCTCTCATTAGGGCCACTCGAACATCCACTGCCCTACACTGTATCTGTTTTATAACCCCATCCATATACAGATTGAACAACCATGGAGACATGACACACCCTTGATTCAATCCAACCTTCAAATAGAAAATTTAACTCAGTTAACTATCCATACGCACTACGGCCTTAGCACCTCACACATATCTTCACAGAATTCAACAACTTCCCATCTACCCCAAATATTCTTAATACAGTCCACAATGCTTGTCTATCCACCCTGTCCTATGCTTTCTCGAAATCCGTGAAGGCCGCATACAACTACTTTCTAGAAACTTTTCCACTAAAGATCTAAGAATGAATATCTGATCTATACAACCTTTTCCCTTCTTAAAGCCTCCCTGTTCTTCTCCAATTAATTCCTCTGTTATTTCCCTAACTCTGTCAATAACCATCCTACAGTATACTGTTCCTATTACACGAACAAGACAAATGCCCCTGTGATTACCACGCACTTCTGTTTTCCCTTTCCCTTTGTACTGTACAAGGAAATAATTATACCTGACTTCCAATCCTCCACGACTCTACCTTCCTCCCAGGCCAATCTGCACATCTTCCACATCCATTCTACTACGATCTCTCCCCTATGCTTCAGCACTTCAAAACACACTCCATCAATTCCTGCAGCTTTTCCCATTATGACTTTTATCATTGCTTCTACAACTTCTATTCTACTGATTTCTTCCTTTCCTCTCACATCCATCCTTCTCCCAGCCACTCCCCGGCCACTTATACTTGCATTACTTTCATGCTCAATGTTCAACAATTCATTAAAGTGCTCTCTCCATCTGCTCACTTTTTCTCTTTCTCAACTAGTAATCTACCATTTTTATCTTTCACTCCCCTACTAACTTAACTGCCACCCTGTCTGACTCTCTTTATCTCTTTCCAAAACATTTTCATACATTTCTTCCACTTGAAATTCAAATTCCTTCCAAATTCCTCATCCACTCTCTTTTACTCTCTCTTATAAATCTTTTCACCTCTCTCATCCTTTCTACATATAACTCTCTCTACCATCTCTCAACTTCTTCCACGCCCTTATTTCTCATTCATTCATTATATACTTTTTTCTCTTGTGCCACAGCCTGTCCCACCTCCTCATTAAACCATGGTGTTCCTTGCACTCCCTTTCGTCTTCTCTTCACCCCACAAACCATCTCACATGCTGGACACATTTCTTCTGTGAATATCTTACACACACCTTCCACGTCCCCCATCTGCTCCAATTCATGTTTACCCAATCTTTCCCCTACTTCTCTCTTATATTCTGCCTTCTTCTCATCCTCTTGTAACCTTTCAATGCTCCTTGCAAATACTCCTTCCTCCTGTCCTTCCCTTCTTCTATTTCTCCATTTTACTTGGACCTTGATTCCATACATGCTCCTCTCAAATAACTCATATACACTGCTCTCACTCTTGATTTCTGTCCCTCCAACAACGTCCAAGCTTCAATTCCATACATTTGAGCTGATATCACAATACCATCATGTAGTGGCTTTTTCACTTCCATGCTCACTTTCCTGTTTCTTATCATTGCTTTCAAGGAACCAGCAATCTTTCGTCCCTGTTGCACCATTTCAAGCACTTCACCCTCTAAACTTCCATCCTTACTCATCACACTACCCAAGTACTTAAATATATTCACTTTTCTCATTTCCTCATCATCAAACCTCACTGTACTTGTACATTCACTGACATCACTCTCTTAAAGACCATAACTTTACTCTTCCCAACATTCACCTACAGATTTCGTTTCTTACACACTTTTCAACTCTCATCCACCAAGCCTTGCACCTCCCGTTCGTCTTCACATACGAAATTCATCTCAACCAATCTCTTCCCGTCACATCACTAACATATTCAATCCCATTATTGTGATCAGCTCACATTCTCATTTCTACCTTCCCCCCCCCCCAAAATGTCATTATAGGATCAAATATACTACATCACATCATCAAGGAGGAGTGTTTATAGTTGTGAGTAAAAGATGGAAGAAGAACATAAGAGAGTATGGATCAGTTGGGTCAAGGATTCTGTGGGTAAGACTGAAAGTTGGAATACAAATGTGGGCGATTCTGTGCGTGTATGCGCTAATGCAAGATCGTGCAAGCAGAGTGAGAGAAGAGTTCTGGACAAATGTGAAAGTGTGCATGGAAAAGTTTGGAAGGAATGGGAGAGTATTTTTGATCGGCGATATGAATGGTTTCCTGTAAGCCAAGAAACCATTTACAACGCTGGGTGGTAACAATATAACCAAATCATAAGTGCTCCTTACGTGTCAGCAAGTGGGTTGGTGGAGGGTTAGTGCCCCTCCCCGTAAAACAAATAACTCAAGAGTCAAATGGCCACCCTTTACGGGATTATGACGTCTGGCAATAGATAGATAGATAGATATGAATGGTAAAGTAGGGAATGTGAAGGTGGATGGAATAGTTGGTGGGTGGGGTGTGCCTGCTGAGATAGATGAGAATGGCAGTGTGTTAGTGGACATTTGTGCTGGGAGAGGGTTGGTGATAGCCAATACCCTCTTCAGGCACAAGATGATCCACAGGTATACATGGCGAGTGATGAGAAGGGTGGGTGGTGAACTGAAAGGAAGGCAATGATTGATTATGTGTGTGTGGATGAAAGGATGCGAAGATGTGTAATGGATACAAGAACTTACAGAGGTTGGGGGAGTGAACTTTCTGACCACTACTTGGTGGTGGTCAGAATCAAGGTCCAAGTGAAATGGAGAAATAGAAGGGAAGAACAGGAGGAAGTACTTCATGCAAGGAGGGTAGAAAGGTTACAAGAGGATTAAAAAGGCAGACTATAAGAGAGAGAAAAGAAGGAGGAATTGGGTAAATATGAATTACAGCTGATGGGGGACATGGAAGATGCGTGCAAGATATTCACAGAAGAAATCTGTGCAGCATGTGACGTGTTGTGTGGGGTAGAAGAGAAGACGAAAGGGGGTGCAAGGAACAGTATGGTGGAATGAAGACGTGAGACAGGCCGTGCCACAAAAGAAGAAAGCATGTAGTAAAGGGATGAGAAACAAGGAAGCGGAAGAAGTTAAGAGACGGAAGAGAGAGTTATATGTCGAGAGGAACAGAGAGGTTAGAAGATTAGTAAGAGAGAGTACAAAGGGAGTGGACGAGGAATTTGGAAAAAAATTTGAGTGTAAAGTACAGGGAATGTAAGAAAATGTTCTGGAAAGAAGTAAAGAGAATTAGACAGGGTGGGACAGAGAGACATTAGGATGGAAGTTGTGGAAGCAATGAAAAAAGTTAAAATTGGGAAATCCCTAGGAATTCATGGAGTGAGTGGTGAAATGCTGAAGCATGGGGGAGAGATAGTAGTAGAATGGATGTGGAAGACGTGCGGATTAGCCTGGGAGGAAGGTAGAGTCCCAGAGGATTATAAGACGGGCAATAATTATTCCCTTGTACAAAGGAAAACGGGAAAAAGAGTGTCTGGTAATCATAAGGGCATTTGTCTTCTTGGAGTAGTACGAAAAGTATATGGTAGGATCCTTAGTGACAGAGTAAGGGAAATAACTGTAGGAATTAGTTAGAAAAGAATAGGGAGGTTTTAGGAGGGGAAAGGGTTGTGTAGATCAGATATTCAGTCTTACATCTTTAGTGGAAATTTCCTAGAGGAGGGAAAGAAGTTCTATGCAACCTTCATGGATTTGGAGAAAGCATATGACGGGGTGGATAGACATGGGTTATGGAAAGAATTAAGAATATCTGGAGTAGATGAGAAGTTGTTGAATGCCGTGAAGAGCAGGTATTGAGGGCTCTAGTGACTGTGGATAGTGACTGAGTGAATTTCTCTATTTGAAGGTTGGATTCAAACAGGGATGTGTCATGTCTCCATGGTTGTTCAATCTGTACATGGATGAGGTTATAAAAGAGATAGAAGGTAGGGTACTGGATGTTGGAGCAACCCTAATGAAACAGGGCATTGTTTGAAACTCCCTGTATTGTTGTTTGCAGATGATACTGTGCTGTTAAGTGAAGACGAAGGGAAGCTGAAAGGCTTGGTGGATGAGTTTGGGAGTGTGTGTAAGAAACGGAATGCAAAGGTGAATAAAGTTATGGTCTTTGAGAGAAGTGAAGTCAGCAAATGTGCACTGAGGTTGGATGAGGAAAAAATGGAAAAATAGGAGTGCATTTTAGTACTTGGGTAGTGTGATGAGTAACAATGGAAGTTCAGAGGATGAAGTGCTTGGAAGTGTACAACAGGGATAAAAAGGTTGCTAGTTCCTTCAAAGCAGTGATAAGAAACAGGGAAATGAGAATGGAAGTGAAGATGTTACTACATGACAGCATTGTGATACCAACTCTGACATATAGAAGTGAAGCTTGGACCTTGTAGGAGGGACAGAGGTCAATAGAGAGAGCAGTGGAAATGATTTATTTGAGACAAGCATGTGGAGTCACATGGAGAGACTGACAAATAAAGAAGTAAAGGAGCATTGTGGTGTGGATGTGGATGTGACAGGAAGCACTGGGAGACATACATTGAGGTAGTTGGGCCATGTAGACAGGATGGAGACTGATGAGGAGTGTATGTGAGTGAAGTGGAGGGGATGCCAAGGATGAAATGGATGGATGGAGTGGAGAGGTATATGAGAGGGGTGTGTGTGCTAGAAGCAGGGCAATGAAATGGCAGGGGACAGGGGGACATGGAGGCGATTTGTTTGTGGCCACCTCTTATGGGATTAAAGCGTCTGGCAATAGACAGATAGATAGGTATTAAAAGATGCACTTGGGTTTTTCTGGCTCTATGAAATCTGCGTATTCTGCATCTTTAGGTGGGAAAACAGATCTGGATGATGATGATGATGACGATAATATCAAACTTTAAATAACCTTCAATAAAGTTTGTTTAATTAACCCTGGCCTCCCCATCACCCCTTACAGCCAGCCCAGTCCACAGGCAAAAACAAAATTACAAAAAGCATAATACACTACATTAAAACCACCATCATCATCCAACCCTTTCCTTTATCAGATATGGCTTCAGGAAATCAGTAACAAAATACTACAGTCCCCATACAACACTAGGTAGGTCAATAGATAGATAGCAGTGTAATGTGGTAGAATAGTTAGACCTGGATGGTAAAGGAAGAGGATATTCTTAGGCTCAGACATACAGCAGTGATAATTATGTTATGGGTGTGTAGTGCATCCTTGAATGATAGGCCTGAAGGTAATAATATTACTATTGCAGGGTTATTATTACAAATGAAGAGTTAAGAGGAAGAATGGTACTTGAATGTATTGGTGGTGTGATGAGGAGGGGTAGAGTGAGATGGTTTGGCCATGTTCATAAGATGGAACATGAGAACTGGGTGTGGAAGGTGAAGGATGTGAGCGTCAAGGGTAGGGTTGTGAGAGGCAGAGCAAAAAAGACCTTGGACAGGGTCATACAGTGTGCCCTCAGAGATAAGGGGACTGAATAGGCAGGCTGCCAGAAATGGAGCAGTGTGGAGAACTGCATTTATGTGATCAAAGCAGATATATGCAGTTATGTAGGAACTTTAACTGAATGAATGAAAGAGTGAAGGGTGGCCTGAAAAACTGTTATGCAGTATACGACATGAACAGGCTTTTTCACATGAATGGGCAAATAGGTAGATAGCAGGATGGTGCGATATGATCTGAAAATTGTGTGCACGAAGATGACCCCATTTGAAGGAACAGTTGACCACTTAATAATGTAGTGGAAATACTATAGAATGGAGAAGAGAGCTACAGGAAGAAATACAGACCGTCCGGGGAAGAGGAAATGGGAAGGAATAAAGAATAGGGAGGCCAGAGGAGTGGCATAATGTATTAGGTCTGGTGATCTCTGTGAAATGGGGAATGATAGAAGTAGCTAAAAAGTTTTCAGCAAAAGTGTGGGAGATGAGGAAGTAGAAAGCATCAGGGGAACTGAGAGAGAGAGAGAGAGACAAAAAAATGTATATCCCCAATGCGCCGGTCAACTTGTATAGCCGTCACGATTTTAGGTGCGGAGCAAAGCTGGTCGACTTGTATAGCGTCTTCCCATCACCCATTGAACTTTAACTTATCCCTACTCATTGAAGGGACCACATGGAGACGAGGGGATACTTTCATTTGAAAGAGGATGAGTTGATGAGTCTTATGTATCTTTACCTTTGTCTCTAGCTGTTATAGTTTGGCTGATACAGGGAGGTCCCAAGGATACAAGCAGTCATGTTCAATTTGGCAAAATCGTATAATGAATTCTCGTATAACAAAACACGTAACTAATGGTAAAATATCGGTAGGGGTCAAGGACCCCGTCAAAGGCAAGTTTTGAAGCTAAAATTTACGATACCAAATGCAACAAACATATCTATATTACTGAACTGAAGAGAAAGCAATCTGAAAAACCAAATAGTATGCAAATAACATGACTGCACAATAATTAAACATATAAAATATGCATAACACTCATCTACAGGTGGTAATGTTGTGTTGGAAGAGGGAAGATAGCAGTCTCCTGCTGAGCAGTGTCGCCAAATTCCCAAACCCATATTATTGTACCCGGCACGTTAAAATTATCACTTTTTTATCAAAATTATCTCACTCATAAACAAAGGCATTTCTTCACAAAAATTGGTAATTACTGTGGAATTGATATATTTATATGTGGAGTGATTAATTAACATTACTGAATTTGTTTAACTGTTAAGTACCTTCCAGATTATAATACTGGTTATCGTAACTTACTAAATCCTTCAGTTGTACTAGTGTTACAGTTGACTTGTCAATTTTGCAATCCCTGATTTATTTTTCAGATTATGAAATTATGAGTTACCACATTATTGCATGCATGCTATCGCATATCGCAAAGTGTGCCAAATATCACATATTGTGAGGCAATGATAGACTACGTGTGTGTGGATGAGCGAATGAGAAGACAAGTGTTGGATGCAAGAGTGTGGAGAGGGTGGGGGAATGGAGTCTCGGACCATCAATTAGTGATGGCCAAGGTAGAGCTGCAAAGATAGTGGTTGAGGAGACGAAGGGAAAGACAGGAGGAAGCAACTCCTGTGAGAAGAGTGAAGAAATTGCAAGATAGTGAGAAAATGACAGAGTATAAGAGCATAGTGGAAAAAAGATTGGGAAGGTATGCGCTAGAGCAGATGGAAGGGGTGGAAGACGTACAGTACTGTGTGATCACTACTATACTTTAGCACTGTCTACCTATGAGAAAATTCTGTAACTGCACAATGAGTATCCTAACCCACTGAGTCTGAGATGTCAAATTTCAATTTCTTATTGTCAATTCTTGATGATTCCATTCAGTTAAGGAGAGATTTTTTGAACTGGAGGGTTTAGAAGTAGCTTTAATAAACCCCTTCAATAACAGAAGCCTTTCTTAAGTTGAATCAAATCATCTGGGAGCAGCAAGACTAAACTAAAAGGAAAGTCACCAAGATTGAAGGGATTAAAACTGTAACATACAAAGAGATACCCACTACTATTTCTGATCACCACCTACCTGAGGGAAGATTCCATAATTGAATCCTGGGTGTCCTTAAAGCTTGTGTCACTGACAGCCTGTGGGTTTAGGATCAGGTGCTCTCTGGGGGTGATGGTAATGGTGATAGGGGCTGAGGGTGGCTCTCCGAGAGGCTCTGGAGTTGACTCACTCCCATGGGGGGGTTCTCCATGACTACTAAGGATTCCAGACTTCTACTTGCAGTGTTGTTGGTGCTTTTATTATGTGGAGTCCTCGCCTAAATGCTTTCTGTGGTTCCTTCATCATCACTACCTACAGTACTGAAAAGATACAAAAAAATTTAGTCGTCATCATCATCATCATCATCTTACTTTTTTTTTTATACCTATGGACTGGAAGTAATCACATTCTCATTATCATCTCAACCCTATTTTCCAACAAAATGAAAATGAGGTGTGTAAGCTCTAGATACCATTGCAGCTAATATAAAAGGCAACAGTAGGAGAACTATCATTAGAGTCATGCAACACAACAATCAAGTCAGCGATAAAGCTTTAGAAAACTTGGTTCTGTCTCATGAAAAAGGCAATGCAAACATTTTTTTTACAGAGTATGTGTGCTTTTTTCCCCCTTTTTTTGAATCTCAGGACCAACTGCCTAGCCCGGGCTCCTACGCTCCTCATGGGGCAACGTAGGATTGGCTGATGGATGGATGGATGGATGAATGCATTGCATAAAACCTATGGATAAGTCATTCTATCAAACATCAAGTTAAATATGGTACACTGTATATAAATGAAACCTTTGTCTGCATCTTATACAGTATGGTACACTCTTCTAGCCTTTGTTAGTTTTTTTGTTTCAATTTCCATACCTCATTTACTCAACACATTCATTTATTATCATGTCGTGCCATCCTCTTGGCTTTCCACATCCCATTCCACCTTAAAACTCACTGAGATATACTGTGCCTTTTCACTAATAAGAACACATCCATTCTCTCTGAATGACTATACCATCTAAATACACTTTCTTCTCTCTTCTGATCAACAGACTGTTATGCTACACCCTTCAAGAATCTATTCCTACTATCTCGCCCACCTATGTAACCCACATACATTCCTGGATAGTTACTTTCTACTACTCCCAATCAATTTTTAAAAATCACACCATACCAAAGTATCATAATCATATTTAAATCTGGACACTGTTATAGAACTAATAACATTTGAGAATTCTGCTTTCCTTACAGTTTTCAAAATTATGTAAAATACAGATTCAGTACCCATAAAGCTGTACATGTACAGCTGTGAACATAAATACTGATACACTTTGTAACAAAAGTGTAAGTGAAAACTTTCACCATAGGGGTATTTGCCTACTTAGTGTGACTGGTAAAATATATGGTAGAATACTCATTGATAGGGTTAGGCATATGACAGAGGAGCTAGTTGGAGAAGAACAAGGGGGATTTAGGAAGGGAAAAGGGTGTGTAGATCAGATATTTGTTCTAAGATGTTTAGTGGAGAGGTATCTAGAGAAGGGAAGGAAAGTGTATGCTGCCTTCATGGACTTGGAGAAAGCTTATGACAGAATAGATAGGCAAGGTATGTGAAAGGTATTAAGAATATATGGAGTGGAGGGGAAATTGTTGAGTGTTGTGAAGAGTATGTACGAGGGAGCTAGGGTTACGGTGCGAGTGGATGTTGAGCTGAGTGAGTTCTTTGATCTCAATGTGGGACTGAAACAGGGGTGTGTGATGTCTCCATGGCTGTTTAATATATACATGGATGGGGTTGTAAAGGAGGTACAGGGTAGGGCAGTGGATGTGGGGGTGGCTCTAATGAATGAGGGTGAGATTTGGAAGATTCCGGTGTTGCTGTTTGCTGATGATACAGTATTGTTGAGTGAAGATGAATGGGAGTTGCAAGGTTTGGTGAATGAATTTGGGACAGTGTGTAGGAGGCGGAAGCTGAAAGTTAATGTAAACAAAAGTAAAATTATGGTGTTTGAGAGGAATGAAGTCACAGAATGTACAGTGAGGTTGGATGGTGAGGATATGGAGAATGTGAGTGCATTCAAGTACTTGGGTTGTTTGATGAGTAAGGCTGGAACTTTGGGGGATGAAGTGTGTGACAGGGTACAGCAGGGAAGGAAGGTTGTTGGTTCACTGAAAGCAGTGATGAGAAATAGAGAGGTGAGCATAGAAGTTAAGAAGTCACTGCATGATAGCATTGTGATCCCTACCCTGATGTATGGAAGTGAGGCGTGGACCTTGCAAGAGGGGAACAGGTCAAGAGTGAGAGCAGTGGCAATGAGTTACTTGAGAGGGGCATGTGGAGTGACATGGAGGGACAGGTTGACTAATGAAGAAGTGAAGGAACATTGTGGAGTACATGTGGATGTGGTTGAGAAGATTAGGAGAAATACACTGAGGTGGTTTGGACATGTGGAGAGAATGGAGAATGAACGTGTATGTAGGTGAGATGGAGGGAGGCAGAGGTAGGGGTAGACCGAGGATGAGGTGGAGGGATGGAGTTGAGAGGTATATGAGGGAGGGGGGGTGAGTTGGGGGGAGGGTAGTCAAATGGTGGGTGACAGAGTGACTTGGAGGCGTTTTGTCTGCGGCCACCCTTTGCGGGATTAGGGCATCGGGCTATAGATATATATATATATTTTTTTAATGCAGATAACATATTCTGAGGGATAGTACTGTGTTAGTACAATCTATCAAGGTGTAATGTATGTAGATAGTCCTAATGTGTTAGAAGGTATGATACTTGTGTCAATCTGATCTTTGTAGTTTTATGTTGATACAGTAGCATGAGAAATGGCAGTTTTCATTATGGTATCCTCTATACACTTTCCCTGTGTGCAGATACTGTATTACTAGCTTGGTTTCATCTGATAGAACTGGGGAACTGAGTCATCTATCTATCTATCTATTGCCAGACGCCTCAATCCCGTTTGGGGTGGCCACAAACAAATAGCCTCCACATCGCCTTGTCCCCCGCCATTTCTCTGCCCTGCTCCCAACTCACACCCCCCTCTCTTATATACCTCTCCACCCCATCCCTCCATCTCATCCTCAGCCTCCCCCTCCCTCTTCCTCCCTCCACCTCACTCACATACACTCTCTTCGTCAGTCTTTCACCCTCCATCCTCTCATGGCCAAACCATCTCAATGTGTTCCTCATAACGCTTCCTATCACATCCACATCAACACCACAACGCTCCTTTATATCCTCATTCGTCAGCCTGTCTCTCCTTGTGACTCCACAGGGTCCTCTTAAATAACTCATTTCCACTGCTCTCACTCTTGACTTGTGTCCTTCCAACAACATCCAAGCTTCACTTCCATACGTTGGAGTTGGTATCACAATACTCTCATGTAGTAACTTTTTCACTTCCATGCTCACTTCCCTGTTTCTAATCACTGCTTTCAAGGAACCAGCAACCTTTCTTCCCTGCTGTACCTTTTCAAACACTTCATCCTCCAAACCTCCATCCTTACTCATCACACTACCCAAGTACTTAAACGTACTCACATTTTCCAACTCCTCACCATCCAACCTCGCTGTCCATTCACTGACTTCACCTCTCTCAAAGACTATCACTTTACTCTTCCGTACATTCACCTTTAGATTCCGTTTCTTACACACTCTCCCAAACTCATCCACCAAGCCTTGCAGCTCCCCTTTGTCTTCAATCAACAACACAGTATCATCTGCAAACAACAGTACAGGGAGTTACCAAACTCTATCCTCTCTCACCAGGGCCACTCCAACATCCACTACCTTACCTTGTACCTCTTTTATTTCCCCATCCATGTACAGATTGAACAACCATGACACATCCCTGTTTCAACCCAACCTTCAAAGAGAAAAATTCACTTAGTTCACCATCAACACGCACTGCAGCCTTAGCACCATCATACATACGCTTCACAGCATTCAACAACTTCCAATCTACTCCATATATTCTTAATACTTTCCACAATCCTTGTCTATCCACCCTGTCATATGCTTTCTCCAAATCCATGAAAGCCGCATACAACTTCTTTCCTTTCTCTAGAAACTTTTCCACTAAAGATCTAAGAATGAGTCATGGCACCATTAAATTTAATGAGTCTTTTCTGTCCAACTCTAATGCAAGAATTAACTGATACTTCCAGTCCTTCATGAATGCAACAGGTCAACTCTGGAACTGTCTTCCTTTTCCTGTATTTCCCACCAGTCTTTTCAGCACACTGTGTCTTGGTATCTCTAAAATCTAAATGAACAGATTTTGAATTAATCACTTCTTATTTTTTCCTGAAGGGAACAATTTTATAGGCTTTCAGCCTCTGCTTCCTTCTTCCCTGGCTAAACAAACAGAAGAAAAAAATAAAGAGAGGAAATGGAGGATAGACAACTTATTATTTTTTTTTTTTCATGGCACCTTCAGAGTTCCACCACAGAGCAGCGTTGTTTCAATATGTTTATACAGGCTCCAACATGCTTAATGTGTTGGCCTTTGTCACTTTATGGTTCTCCATCCTGCTTGATTTCTAACAGCCTCTGTTCAGTCCCTTATCCCTGGGGTCACAATGTATGACTTCATCCCCCCGTTTCTTCTCTCTCTCTCTTTCTCTCTCTCCTTTTTTTTTTTATCTCACAACTCTACACTGTGTGGTAATGTATGTGTTCAATATCTCTCTATCTGTTTATGTATTTATCTAAATGTACCTATATGTGCATGTAAATATGGTTGTATATGAATACATATGTATAAATGTGGCTCTGTGTATGTGAATTTCAATGTGACTATGCATATCAAAACATGACTATATGTATGTGTACATAAATGTGCCTGTATCTGTACGTATATGTACAGTAAATGTGCCTATATGTGTATAAGTATGGTACGTAAGTTTGGCTGTATGTGTACGTGTAAGCAAATGTGCACGTATATGGACCTGTATGTGCATGTGTACATGCATATGCCTGCATGTGTATGTGTATGTAAATGTGCATGCATATACGAGGTCTATTCAGAGGGTATCTAACCTTAGACATGACAAGCTTAGAGCAAATCCTGTATAATACAGTTAGGTAAATTAGGTAGGTAAATACACACACACACAAAATCATCAGGTGGCTACTTACTTGATAGTGGAAGCAGTTGACTGAGAAGTGGATGACCGTCAAAACAGGTATTTTCAACAACGGAGATTCCATGACCATGCAGCTTCCATAAGGCAGATTCAATGTCAGAACCTGAAGAATATATTATAAATTAACACTTTTCATCCAAGGCCCTTGATTAATTCACTGACCCTCAGGTGATAACTATCTTTAGTACCATGTGATTTCATTCAACCCAAGCAAGGCCTCGTATGTTGGGAGTCGGGACTTATAATCGCCCCTCCAGTTTGAAATGCCTATTCTAAGCTGAGAATAAAATGGTTAGAAGATGTTAAGAATAAAATTAAAAAGACACTGACAGGAATAAACTGAGCGAGATAAAGTGAACAGAAACATGTGATGGTAACACGATTAAAATCACCTTTGGGTAATCAGTCCGATCACCTGGCACTATCGTGCATAAATTAAGTCAATCATGCTGATAGGGGAAAAAATTCCTGTAAGCTGAATATAACTGCTCTTTTTACAAGGAATAATGCTGCAGAGGGATGCCTTCATATGGTGTGGAACATGTATAGTTGGACAGCTCCCCTCCTGGGTCTACAAACACCCCTAATCCCCTCCCTATCCACCAAAGTGATGGTAAAATACACGAGCAATTTCAATCTTCAGTCCACCAGGTTCACACACATACACACACACACAAAAAAACAGTTATTAAATAGTACTAGGGTTAAAAAAAAAAATTCCCATATGCTGAATTTCTCTGCCTTTCAACAGGAAGAGACAATAGGAAGAAAATTATATCCATCATCATAATCATCATCATCCTGACCTCTTTCTACCTGCAGTAGGGTTAAAAAAACAAGGAAAATCAAGACAGGAAACCTATCAAGAGCATACCTAATCAAATCCCCACATATTCACTGACTTACCATTCAAGCCATCAGAATCCTGACTCACCTCAGTACTAAAAAAAAAATCTATCTATCTATCTATCTATAGCCCGACGCCCTAATCCCGCAAAGGGTGGCCGCAGACAAAACGCCTCCAAGTCACTCTGTCACCCACCATTTGACTCCCCTCCCCCCAACTCACCCCCCCCTCCCTCATATACCTCTCAACTCCATCCCTCCACCTCATCCTCGGTCTACCCCTCCCTCTCCCTCCCTCCACCTCACCTACATACACCCTCTTAGTCAGTCTTTCATTCTCCATCCTTTCCACATGTCCAAACCACCTCAGTGTATTTCTCCTAATCTTTTCAACCACATCCACATCTACCCCACAACGTTCCTTCACTTCTTCATTCGTCAACCTGTCCCTCCATGTCACTCCACATGCTCCTCTCAAGTAACTCATTTCCACTATAAAAATACAAATAAAAAAACAGGACCACCAAATTCATCATGTCCAGATGGGCCTAGAGCCAAAACATAACAATGCAGACACATTCAGACACTTACTAGAGAGTGAAGACAGACTGACAAATGAGGAAGTGAAGGAGCGTTGTGGTAAGGATGTGGATGTGATAGAAAGCGTTAGGAGAAATACCGTACAATGAGGTGGTTTGGCCATATGGAGAGGATGGAGAGTGAAAGACTGACGAGGAGAGTGTATGTGAGTGAGGTGGAAGCGGGGAGAGGGAAGGGGAGGCCAAGGATGAGATGGAGTAGAGAGGTATATGAGACAGGGGGGCATGAGGTGGGAGCAGGGCAGTTAGATTGTGGGGTAGAGGGCAGTATGGAGGTGATTTGTTTGTGGCCACCCCTTACAGGATTCAGATGTCTGGCCAAGACAGCCTATCAGACCTTTAAGCAGAGCACAGTTACATGCAACAACATTCTGATGTGCTAAGTGTGTGGTCCTGCGGAGGAACTCGGGTGCCCAGGTCCAAGTTGTTGTCTTCCCAGATGAAGACGCATGGAACCCACACACTTCCTGAGCCTCAAAGTTACTGAACAGTGACCCTTCCACCCCACCTGACATAGAAAAACCATAATACTGTAACATCATTACTATTACTGTACAGTATATGGATGGGGTGATGAGAGAAGTAAAAACATGAGTAATGGAGAGGAATGGCATTGGTAATGAATGGTGATGGATGGAATATCTCAAATTTGTTGTATGCTGATGATGCAGTACTGCTTACAAGCACCAGACAAGAACTTGGTAGGGTAGTGCAGAGTTGTGCTGATGTCTGTGAGCATCGTGCCTTGAGAGTAAATGCAGAAAAGAGTAAAGTGATGGTTACTGAGTGAGAAAGTGACTCCCAGTGTGATGTTAGTGTATGGAGAGAGACTGGAATTGGTGAGAGAGTTCAAATACCTGGGTACAGTGATAGAAAAGAAAGGAAAATGTGCAAAAGAAGTTGATAGTAGTGTGACATAAGGAAGAAAAGTAGCTGGTGCAACGAAGTCCTTGATAAGAAACAGAGGCTTGAGTGTTGCAGCTGCACGAAGCTTACATGAGGGACTGTTAGTGTCAACTTTAACATATGGATGTGAGACTATGGTGTGACATGGAAATGAAAAGTCAAGAGTAGGAGCAGTGGAGATGGGACTGCTGAGGAATGTATGTGGAGTACAGAGGGTGGACAGGATACGAAATAATGTGATTCGTGAAAGGCGTGGAGTGATGAAGTTGGTGGACACCAGAATCGAAGAGAGTGTACTGAGAAGGTATGGTCATGTGGAGAGAATGGATAACAACAGAGTGGTGAAAAAGGCAAATCTGAGTGAATCTGAAGGAGGGAGGAGGCGAGGTAGGCAAAGGAGAAGGTGGAGAGATATGGTGGATGAGTGTGTGAGGAAGAAAGGTTTGGAAGTCAGTGAGGCTAGGGAATTGATGAGAGATCGAGCTGGCTGGATGAATGTTATGAGGAGAAGTGCATGATCAGGAAATCTGGCACCCCTTTTTAACGTGGCAGCGTCCAGATTCACTCAATCGGACACGTTTATGTGAAGCTACAGAACGTGGTGAAGGTTTTTGGCAAATCCAATAGAGCCAAGATTCCGGGGGCATGAATGATGAGTGAATGGAAGCATGGCCCATTGGACTGGGCAAATTTGGGCTGTCTGGACATTGCTACTCCTCACCCTGCCCTTGGGTGGGAAAGAAGGTCCGGATGATGATGATGATCGTTTCGTTTTGTTTTGTTTTTAAAGGCTCCAACATGCTTGCATGCGTCGGCCTTGGTCACCTAATGGCGGTTCTCCATGCTACACGATCCATTGCAGCCTCCCTGTTCAGTCCCTTAACCGTGAGGTCACACTTAATGACCTCGTCCCATGTCTTTCTCAGTCTACTCCTCGTAACCCCACCCCCAATATTAACACTTCTCACCTTCCTCACCCAATTATCATCCCCCATCCTCTCCACATGTTCAAACCATCTCAATCTACCTCTCCTCATCACAACACCAATACACTCCAGTCCCATCCTACCTCTCAACTCTTCCATCGTAAACCCAGGCCCCCCAGACCTTGGACACAGGGATGCACTACACATCCACCTGATCATTGTCATTTCTGTACGTCTGAGCCGGCGAATATCCTCCTCCTTCACTGCCCAGGTCTCACTACCATACAGCATTACACTCCTAACACATGCTGCATAGAAAGACCCCTTAGCATGTAGGGAGAGTCCTCTCCATGTCAAGAGAGGCAAGAGCTCCCTGAACTTCTTCCAACCACTTCTCACCCTAGCCACAGAGCTACCTCCAGCCCCACCTCCAACACACAACATGTCTCCCAAATAACAAAACTCTTCCACACACTCAAGAGATTCACCAGCAAGTTCAATTCTTTCACGTCTGACAATCTCCACCTGCTCTCCCCGAAACGCCGTACACATAAAATCAGCATTATCTCGCAGTCTACCTCTGATACCACTACATCTCTTATGCACCCATTTATCACAAACACCACACAAGGTGGAATTACTTCCCACGCCCTTGTGACAAACTGGACATGGCCACTCTCCCTCGTCTTTGACAGTACCGCCACCAACCCTAGATATCATCACTTTTGTTTTATCTGCATTTGCCCTTAAGCCCTTGTGCCCCATATCATCTCTCCACCTCCTAAACCTTTCCTCCGCCTCCCTCTCGTTCTCTACAATCAACACCAAATCATCAGCATACAACAACTCCCACAGAAGTCCGCTCCTAAAGTCACGTGAAAGGGCTTCAAGTACAGTACTATGATAAACAACATGGGACTCAAAACTGACCCCTGATGCACACCAACATTCACGGAAAACCCATCACTCAAATCTCCACTCACTCTTACCTGGGTGTGAGCACCCACATACATAGCCATAACCACCCTAACCAGCTACTCCTCCAAGCCAAGCTTTCTCATTGCCCACTTCACCACCTCTCTAGGGACTCTGTCAAAGGCCTTTTCCAAATCAACAAAACAAAATAAAGATCCCTTCTCCTACCAATACATTTTTCCTGAAGCTGTCGAACAATGAATATGGCATCAGTGGTCCCCCTACCTGGCATAAACCCAAACTG
Source organism: Coenobita brevimanus (assembly GCF_032717465.1). Taxonomy (NCBI): domain Eukaryota; kingdom Metazoa; phylum Arthropoda; class Malacostraca; order Decapoda; family Coenobitidae; genus Coenobita; species Coenobita brevimanus. Next base: position 116,578 of record NW_027642103.1, read on the forward strand.
CATCTCAGGAATATTCACTCTCTCTCTACTCATAGGGTAGGAGCGTTAGTATCCAATCAAAAAGTGCCATGTATTTATTTTGATCTTAGATTTCAACTTGAACTATGTGCAAAAGTAACTATGTTTACCCTTCAAATCCTTCAACAGTCACTAAAGTTTATATTAAGAGCAATGCCAAATATCTGTGGAACATCATTTTGCATATACATATATATATGGTATGTGACTGGAGTTAATGGTAGTACCACAAAGTTCAGTCACTTGACCACTAACTCCAACCACATTCCATTAAAAACCGAAATCCCTAAATTGAAGCCCTCTCCCTCTAGGATAGTATTTTCCAACATAAAACATTCAAAAAATTGTATTTATCTCTTGCCCTTAGAGGCCTAGTTACAAAATGAAGAGAAGCAAATTTTCTGGGGAAAAGAAACACATGATGAATGAGGATGCAAATAGTGTTTAATATACTTGCAATAATGATAATACAATATATAGCTGAGCTTAGCAGTTTTAACCTTGCTCCTCAGAATTAGTAGGCTAACCATGTTCCTGAAAATAAGTTGAATTGCATATGTTCTTGGGAATAACTTAAATAAGTGTTCGTATAAATAAGGAAACTAACCATGTTGCTAAGAATATGATAATCATGTTAGTTAGCCTACCAGTAACCACATTCCTGAGAATAATTTGAACTATGGTAATCATGTTCTTGAGAATATATAAAGTAAATGTGTTCCTACGAATAACAAAACTAATCATGTTCCCAAGAAAAAGTAACCATGGTTGTTAGCCTGCCTAGGTCTATGAAGCACAGTTTCGGGAAATTAAAATACAAGGTAAAACTACTTTCAAAGATCATTCTGGCATGAAACTTACTCCGCACTAGAGAAACATTATAGGCCTACAGGTATTACACTATTCCTAGACAACTCTTCCCAGCTGCTAGTACTCCATTTTCAACCTTAATCGTAGCAGTTCTACCCTGAATCACATCAGTTATACATTTATTTTGAATAATACAAACTTCATCTGGTGTCACTGGGAAAGAAAGGTCTTCAGAACTGCCCCAAACAAAGTGATCTTTCTTAGCTTCCAATTCCTTAAGAAAGTGTACTTCAAGGCCCTCTTCTTCTACTCTCTCTACCCTACCAAAACAAGCTTTATGTGTAACAGTCTTTCTACCTCAGGAAGTAGAGTTAATGACAGGTAGCTTCACTATAACCCACGATCCTTGCTCAGGTTGCTGTTGAAGATCTATAAACTGCATTGCATTTTCAGTGGACATAGTTTCTACGTCAATTGAGTCATCATCGCTGTCTTCCAGCGATACCATGCTGGCTTCTAGTGATTCATCACTGGAAGAATCTCCATTTTCCTTAGCTAGAGTGTTCATTGATGTTGAAGCAGGCAGAGGTTCAGACGTCTGAGCGGACTTGCCTTTCTTGGGAAGTTTGGAGTCCTTTTGGCATTTCTTGAGCTCTAAAGCTCGTTTTGCTTTGCGTTCCTCTTCCAGCAACTGGATTGCGGCTGATGAAGAAAGAGCAAAGGTCTTGTCTCTCATGGTTTTTTTGTACTTAGGAGCTTGTGTTTTACGTGGTGATGGGAACCACTTATAGTTTTTAAATGCAGGGCTGATAGTTGATCCTTGTTTGGGCCTGTTCTTCATGCTTGGTGATAGGAATGTCTCTTTTGATGGTATTCTGAAATTAACTTCAGCTCTTTTTTGTAAGAGAAACCTTTTTACTTTATCAGTCAGGGCCAAATCACATGCTGTTGCTCTGCAATGCATAGAAGGTTGAATGTTATTATACATAGATGCCACACATTCTGCTTCTTGAAGTCCTTGCTGGACTAGAGATGCTTGGGGAGAATCAGTTTGTACACCAGTATGCACATGAGTCAGAAAATCAGTCTGTGTCCCTTTCTCTACTTTACTACCTTGATCAATTCCATCAAATAGTACTGTAGAGCAAGCCTTCATTGCTTCAGGTGTGATCTTTGAATAGTCAGGAGCCTTAGGATCAAATGGATGAAGTCCACATTTCTGGAAACCATTAACAATGTTTTCATTCTTGCAAGCCTTCTTATACATAGAGAGAAAGACTGGAGCAAGGTAAGTCTGGTTAAGTGTTTCATCAGGGTGATCCTCTTGCCAATCTGCAGCTGCTGTCCTCCAAGCCTTTTTCAAGGGACCAAACACTGAGACGTCAAGTGGTTGCATGAAGTGAGTTGAGTTTGGAGGCAACCCATACAATATCATTTGTAAGTCCTTGAGATCTTTAGCAAAGTGAAAGTTAACCCTGGTCTCATGCCAGTCAGTCCAAACTACAACTGGCTTCTTAATATCATTAGCTTCAAGCCAGTCATTGAAACCATTACACATGTACTCATAGAAACACTCAGTTATAATGTAGCCTGAATCACTTTTACCCATGATAAAATCTTCTCCTCTTGAATTTTCAATAACAGCCTCAGAGATCCTCTTTCTAGGGTATATTATCATTGGTGGTGGAACTTGACCATCTGCTGACACACAGGCAAGGACAGTTATGTTATCCTTAGCTTTTGAAGAAGTAGTGCCTGCAACATTCTGCGATCCCCGAATTGCTAATACTTGCCCAGTTGCAGGAGACAGTGAAAACCCGCTTTCATCCACGTTAAAAATCCTTGAAGGGTCCTGAAGAATGTCTGCAGCATCAAATTCATTAAAGAATTCTCGTGCTGAAGTAAACCAATGAAGAATACTAGATTTGGTGACACGCTTCCTGGACTGGGAGAGGGCCTCAGGAGTTCTGAAGGAAATGAGCTTAATCAATTTTCAATTAAACTCATCTTCATTCAAAACATTGTGGAATGCATTTTATTATAGGTAACATGAGACAACAGTACCGGTACTGTACTATACTGAGCTTGAGAATGAGGAAACTAGGACAGTTTTAGGTGTGGGCCTACCCTATATGTCTTTAATACCGACAGGTGCTTCCTCAACTGAAGACAAGGGAATTTTAGATGTCCTTTTTTAGTGGGAAAAACAGGATTTACAACCACTCCCTGAAGGGGAGTTCCCGGAGGGAACGAGGCGTCAGAGCTATAGATAGGTCGATAGATAGAACAAATATAGCTAGAAAATTTTAAGCAAACCTCAGAGATGATCAATAATAATGATAATGAAAGGTGCCTACTATTATCATGGAAGGGGATCTTACATAAGGTTAGGCCTATTGTAGCTATTAAGTCAGTGATGTATTATTAATTATTATTGAAAGACCTTAGGCATTATTACTGTTATTATTATTATTGTTACTTAAAGGCCTGATCACCTCATTGGGAAACTTACAAGCGTAGCCTGTGTGCTTAATCAGCGTAGCCTATTCAATGCTCTGTAAATTTCACCGGGTGGTATATCGTACCTGACAGTGATTTGGGGGTTCCTTTTGCAAAACAGACGAAACCATTCACGTCCAGGCCGTAAGTCTTGGCAAGTGGAGGGTCTCTCGGTGCACACCAGCATTTTTTTCATCCTGCAGAATATTCTGTATGGCATCTAGCAGCTTTTCCCTTGTCACAGGAATGGCTCTTTTTTGTGAGTGTTCAATGAAATTAACTAAGACTTGTTCCTCAGCATTAGTTAATATTCCACTGGGTCCCATTTTAGTTTCAAAGGCAGTCTTGCCAGAAAGTTTGTTTTGTAGAGTTGTATAAGGAATACTGAACCTTTTTGAAGCTTGGCGGACACTTAAATTTTCCTCGTGTATCGCAGTTTGTATGGCAGATATCTCTTCTTCACTATATTTAACTCTCTTGGATGGCAGTCGAGCTCGTCCACAATACGATGCTTTCTTTTTTGTAGCCATCTTGCTTGACTGATGGATGCGAGTCACGTGGCCAGACCCTGCCGTGAACTTCATGAAACTGAGCGCAAGATGGGGGGGTGCGCAGGGGATGCGCAGTGTACAGGATGTCAACAGTTTCTGTATAGGCCAACACACGTAACCCTCACTTGTTCATATAATATTAAAATATTTGCAGAAATAGTGGTCTTAATAAATTTAACTCATTTACCATAGTCATCACCTTATCTATCACTGTGGTCGATTGATTGACCAGTGTGGTCGACTGATTGACCAGTGTGGTCGACTGATTGACCACTGTGGTCGACTGATTGACCAGTGTGATCGACTGATTGACCACTGTGGTCGATCACTGATCGGATACTAACACAGCACAGTATATAAGAAAGTGTAGACACCAGGAAAATTATGAACCCAGTAACACATGTAAGCTTAAAAATGATGTCAAGTCGCATGAATTCAATCATTTTGGAAGAATAATATTTTGTGATCGAATTCTCACACAAAGAGGATTTTGGGTTTAGTATCCGATCACCTGTCCTTGCTAGGACAATGTGCAATATAAACAAGTATTTCGATTATCCTAGTGTTATTCCAACATTCCACAACAACATGATATCATATAATTAAACAGAAAACGTAAGGAAATATAATTTTAGAATTTATGAAAAATGTACTGTTCTTACGGACTTTGGTAAGAATCGGGAGAAAATAGACAGCATCTCATCTTTCGAGTATGGTAGAAGCTGAACTATTTATCCCATTTACTTCATTTTTTCACATAACATTTAGCTTTCATTCCTCTACATTTTGGTGGTCTACCAGATAATATATCTTTGTAGTTTTTCTAGTACCATTTATTATTCAAGAAAAATTGAAAGTGATCGGACACTAACACAGTGATCGGATACTAATGCTCCTACCCTACCTTCTAAAACTCTCTCCATTACATTCATTATCTGATCTAAAAGCTATATACGTCTATAATTTCCTCTTTCCAGGGCATCACCCTTCCCTTTATACACATTTACAATTACACTCTTCAGCCAATCATCTGGGACAACACACTCATAAATAATCCTATTTATCAGCTCAGTGACTAACCTCACCCCTATATCCCCTGAGGCCTTCAACATTTCGGCAGTCAACCCAGACACACCTGCTGCCTTCCCCACCTTCATTCTGCCTATTGCCTCACTCACAGTAACAGCATCAATCAAAGGGCAAGGGCCAGACACTGGATCTGCTGGCTCCAAACCTTCTCTGTCCCAGTCAAACTCCTCATTCAACAACCGGTTATAATGCTCACTCCATGCATCTTTAATATCCTCACTGTTCAGCAGTACCCTTACTTCATCATTCTTCACACACTGCTCACCTATAATATCCCGATTATCCCTCTTCACCTGACCTGCCACCCCAAATATCATATTTTTCCTTTCCCCATGATTTAGGTTATCAATTAAAAGTCTCTGTGACTCAGACTTTGCCCTGTACCCGGTATACCTCTCTTCTAGCCCTATGCTTGGCAGCCAAATATTCCTCTTTGCTACCACCCTTCTTCCATTCCCGGAAAAGCCTTCTTTTCTCCTTAATTGCAGCTTCTACACCCTCATCCCACCACCAAGTTACTTTATGTCTTGGTGGTCCTCTTGTCCAGCCGAATGTTACATCAGTAACTCTCAAGAAATTGTTCTTGAGGGCTCTGTACTGTTCATTAACGCCTCTGTCTACAGCTCCCTGTTCAGCCACCACTCTCCTCAACTTGCTATAGAAGGCATCCCTTACTACTTGGTTTTTCAGCTTCCATATTTTCCTCCTAGGTACATAAGTCCCATTTTTCATCAATCGTTCCTTAAGCACCATATCACAAATCAGTAGTTTGTGCTGCTGCACACACTCCTCACTTCCTATAACTTTAACATCCCTCACTAACCTCCCATCGGCCCTCCTAACCAGAAAATAATCTATCTGACTGCTATTTCCCCCAGACTCATACGTAATTAACCTACTGTCTCTTTTCCTAAAATACGTGTCGCACACAATCATGTCCGTTGCCTCCCCAAACTCGAGCATCCTTTCCCCTTCTGCATTCCTTATACCAAATGCACATCCCCCTTGCACTCCTTCATAACCTTGTGCTGCTTCACCTACATGACTGTTTAAGTCCCCTCCCACAACCACTATCTCATCATCCTGCATACCACCCACTACATGTATTAAATCATCCCAAAATCTATCTTTCTCTGCTTCATCCAATCCTGGCTGTGCAGCATAGGCCAATATAATCACAGCTATCCTTCTACCGAACAGAATTTTCACTACCAATATCCTATCGCTTGCTCTCATAACATTCATAACATATTCCACCCATTTCTCCACAACCATTACACCAACACCTCCATATCCGTCTGTCCCCCCTTGCCAAAACAACTTATAGCAACAGTCCTTCCCAACAATCTTTCTGGCTAATAATAAAAAAAAACTGGACCACCAAATTCATGTCCAGATGGGCCTAGAGCCAAAACATAACAATGCAGACACATTTAGACACTTACTAGAGAATGAAGGCAGAAGGTGCAGTTTTGTTCCACTTTTTCTCTCACTTCCTCTTCTCCTCTATGACAAAGTCCATGAATGACAGTCAAAACAGCTCCTGAAAAAATTATTTCAGTTATAGAACCTTGATGAAGCTTGGGAGGAGATGAGGTGAGAGGAGGTGTAATGGGAGTGGAGGGAAAAGGTGCAGTCAGACTGGGAAGGGAGATGTCACAATATAAAGAAATTTCACAAAATAAAAAGATGCCACAATGAATTGAGATGTTACAAAAATGAGAAGGGTCACACAAAGGTTTACGAGACTCCCTATCATCTTCTTACCATTATATTTCTCTGTCATGCTTACATTGTCCATACCAGTAAGGTTTAATTAATCTATCTATCTATTGCCAGACGCCTCAATCCCGTTTGGGGTGGCCACAAACAAATCGCCTCCAAGTCGCCCTGTCCTCCGCCATTTCACTGCCCTGCTCCCAACTCACACCCCCCTCTCTCATATACCTCTCCACCCCATCCCTCCATCTCATCCTCGGCCTCCCCCTCCCTCTTCCCCCCTCCACCTCACTCACATACACTCTCTTCGTCAGTCTTTCACCCTCCATCCTCTCCACATGGCCAAACCACCTCAGTGTGTTCCTCATAACGCTTCCTATCACATCCATATCAACACCACAACGCTCCTTTATATCCTCATTCATCAGCCTGTCTCTCCACGTGACTCCACAGGCTCCTCTTAAATAACTCATTTCCACTGCTCTCACTCTTGACTTGTGTCCTTCCAACAACGTCCAAGCTTCACTTCCGTACGTTAGAGTTGGTATCACAATACTATCATGTAGTAACTTTTTCACTTCCATGCTCACTTCCCTCTTTCTTATCACTGCTTTCAAAGAACTAGCAACCTTTCTTCCCTGCTGTACCCTTTCAAGCACTTCACCCTCCAAACCTCCATCCTTACTCATCAAACTACCCAAGTACTTAAACGTACTCACATTTTCCAATTCCTCACCATCCAACCTCGCTGTACATTCACTGACTTCACCTCTCTCAAAGACCATCACTTTACTCTTCCCTACATTCACCTTCAGATTCCGTTTCTTACACACTCTCTCAAACTCATCCACCAAGCCTTGCAGCTCCCCTTCGTCTTCACTCAACAACACAGCATCATCTGCAAACAACAGTACAGGGAGTTTCCAAACTCTATCCTCTCTCACCAGGGGCACTCCAACATCCACTACCCTACCTTGTACCTCTTTTATTACCCCATCCATGTACAGATTGAACAACCATGGAGACATGACACATCCCTGTTTCAACCTAACTTTCAAGGAGAAAAATTCACTTAGTTCACCATCCACACGCACTGCAGCCTTCGCACCATCGTACATACTCTTCACAGCATTCAACAACTTCCCATCTACTCCATATATTCTTAACACCATAATCCTTGTCTATCCACCCTGTCATATGCTTTCTCCAAATCCATGAAAGCCGCATACAACTTCTTTCCCTTCTCTAGAAACTTTTCCACTAAAGATCTAAGAATGAATATCTGATCTACACAACCTCTTCCCTTCCTAAAGCCTCCCTGTTCTTCTCCAACTAATTTCTCTGTTCTTTCTCTAACTCTGTCAATAAGTATCCTACCATACACTTTTCCTATTATACTAAGAAGACAAATGCCCCCATGATTACCACACACTTCTTTTTCCCCTTTACCTTTGTACAAGGGAATAATTATACCTGACTTCCAATCCTCCGGGACTCTACCTTCCTCCCAGGCTAATCTGCACATCTTCCACATCCATTCTACTACTATCTCTCCCCCATGCTTCAGCATTTCACCACACACTCCATCAATTCCTGGGGCTTTCCCAGATTTAACTTTCTTCATTGCTTCCACAACTTCTATCCTACTGATTTCTTCCTGTCTTCTCACCTCCCTCCTTCTCCCAGCCATTCCCCAGCCACTTATACTTGCATTACTTCCATCCTCTACGTTCAGCAATTCCTTAAAATGTTCTCTCCATTGGTCTTGGTCACCTAATGGCAGCTCTCCATGCTGCTCGATCTCTGGCAGTTTCCCTATTCAGTCCCTTAACCCTGAGGTCACACTCAATGTTAGCCACTATTAGAGGGATAAATATGAATATGAAAGTAAATACTGTACCAGTACTCTGATTCAAATGAGAAACAGCAGCGTGGAGAGCCGCCATTAGGTGACCAAGGCCGACACATGCAAGCATGTTGGAGCCTTTAAAAACGAAACAAAAGAAAACGAAACAGTTGAAAGAATTATTTAGAAAAAATAATGGAAATTATTCTGTTGTTACTGCAATTTTCTGCAATCAAGAAATCCTTCCATTAATACTGAGAGGTGTTACTATATATTCTACTTTCATTACTACATTCTGATTATTCAAGGATATACAGTAATGCTGATTACATTGATACAGAATAACTCATACTTATATCTTATACTGTCACCTGAGAAATTCCTACAGTTCTGTCACTGACAGTTCTCAAACCCATATGTGAGATGTCCACTGCATTAGGAAAAAAATGAAGTTGTGTACTGTCCTGTGTTGGTGATGATGGCAGCTCTTACATTTATGCTGTGCTTAATGATAAGAGAGAGTAAGAAGACACATGCAAGCACGTTGGAGCCTTTAAAAACGAAACGAAAACGAAACGATATATATATATATATATATATATATATATATATATATATATATACCCCAAAGTTAGTTAACTCTATTAGTTTCCAAGCAACAAAAATCTGGCATTAACCAGAATCAAATAACTACTGTAGATGTGGAAGGACTTGGGTTATTCGGTATGGTATCCTTAGTGATATACAGTAATGTCAGGATACTCTTGTGCCAGAGAAAACTTAAGCAATGAATCACCTTCCCTCCCTCTTGACAGGTTACAGTGCCTATAACCCTAATGCACTGCAGTTTGTATATTTCAATATTCCTTGTACTAGATCAGGTTTGGTTCACATTTAATTCAATAGTCAATATCTTATCAAAATCTACTGACATACAAAAAATTCATACAATTGGCAACATTTTTATTTACTCACCCACTGGACATAGCCGTTTTATTAACTTCCTAACATCTTTTCTGTATACAATTCATGAACTTATGTACAGATTCTCAAGCAGTACATTACAGTACTGTATACGGTTGGCAAATGCACCTCAGAGCTGCAGTGTTTAAAGGTAAAATTGCTAATTTTTTGCCAACCTTTATGGTAAGAACATTATTTTTTGGTGTAGAGTCTCAAGACTGCTGGGAAATATTTATATTTTTGAGTGATGTAGATGGATTAGTCTGTGCTGACTTGCACTGTTATACAGTGTCTGTGCAGCAGAGATTGTACCAGTAAAGAAAATTATAGTACTGTAGAAGGGACATTCTTAGTTTCTAGATAATGTCAAGAGAGGTTTTTCACTGCTGTGGTGTTGAAACATTACATTTTGTCTTGTGGTAACGATATTAACAGACAAGCTTCCATTAGTACGGGTTCTCCCTACCACTTACAGTCTTTAAATGTCTCGTCTCCTTCAGCATGGCAAACTTATCACGTGGAACCAAACACCTCTTCCTTCGTTACTGTTAATCTGTGTAAGGTATCTGAGGAGTGTTAATTCCTGTGCTCAGGGAGACTAAAAATTAATAGTGGTATACTGTCAAGGGATGGCCACTGCATAGGCTACACACACTCACAGCCAAACAAGTCTGTGTTACAATGTTTAGAACAATATATGAAAGGAAAATATTGAACAGAATATGATTTACATTTGGAACATAAATTGCTCTAGTGTTTACCACTGGAATGTTGCTCTGCTTTTTTGTGTGAGTACTCATACACACTTCCATACACAATGTATTGTGTATGGAAGTGTGTATGGAAGTGAGTACTCATACACACTTCCATACACAATGTATTGTGTATGGAAGTGTGTATGAGTACTCACACAAAAAAGCAAAGCAACATTCCAGTGGTAAACACTAGAGCAATTTATGTTCCAAATGTAAATCATATTCTGTTCAATATTTTCCTTTCATATATTGTTCTAAACATTGTAACACAGACTTGTTTGGCTGTGAGTGTGTGTAGCCTATGCAGTGGCCATCCCTTGACAGTATACCACTATTAATTTTTAGTCTCCCTGAGCACAGGAATTAACACTCCTCAGATACCTTACACAGATTAACAGTAATGAAGGAAGAGGTGTTTGGTTCCAAGTGATAAGTTTGCCATGCTGAAGGAGACGAGACATTTAAAGACTGTAAGTGGTAGGGAGAACCCGTACTAATGGAAGCTTGTCTGTTAATATCGTTACCACAAGACAAAATGTAATGTTTCAACACCACAGCTGTGAAAAACCTTGGTAATATCTCATTTACAATAATTAGTGTTCAGTGGGTGAGGGGAAGTTTGGCGTACAAAGTAACCTGTACAGTATACCTGATACTGTAACAAAGCTGTTACAGTTATTAGGCAACTTATATACCATAAACTCTCCATTCACAAGGTCAGTAGTCAGATTCAACATTTTGATGTCTACCTGATCAATCAAACTCAGTGTGTGTGTGCGTGCATGCATGCATGTCTCTGTCTTTCGCTCTCTGTCTGTCTCACTTTAAATGTCTGAAGTGAGTCGTCTAGGCCTGGGTCCCTACACTCTGACTGGGGCAATAAAGGATTAGATGATGGATGGATGAGTATACAATCTCTCTTTCAACCAAGATGAATGATTTAAGTAGGTACCACTGAGTTACATACCTCAGTTATTACTGCATGTTAGTCCCAGATCTTTCTAATCAAACACAGCAGCCAAAATCAGAGTTTATGGTCTGTTACCAATGTGCAGTTACACCACTTTGTACTAGGCATATAAGAGGCAAACTTCCCCTTTTAGAGCTGTGAGCAAGAAGATAATTATAAGCCTGTATATAAGACAGATATTTGTGCAGAAACTTCAAGTAGATTTTACCATCAAGTATCAAGAAAATTGTCTGACTTAATGATTGTGATGGAAATGTACAAAATTGTCCAGTATGTCTGTAGGTTATAGGAAAGCTTTTAGTGTCTGCCGTGCTTTTACAAACATGTGACAGTGCTCTAATCACGACAGAATTTTAATGTACAGTGTGTGGTTACTTGTAGTAGTTTATATTTCCTCTCTGTTTTAAGTCCCTACAATCACCAAACCAATGTTAACAGTAACCTTCCTAGTAATCTCAATTCCATGCTGTATTTCTGTCATTTTGGAGATTTCATAATGCCTCTTTCTCAGCAAAATATTTTGCCTATTACATCTTATTTTCCTCTTGTAAGATGCTGTTATTGTGAATGCCTAATGCCAATCTGTCTGGCTGAGCAGACCCACTGACCACAGGTAAGCAACTGGTTCTATGGATCCGTCCTACAGGTACGGTATAGTACATACACTGTACAGAGAACTGGTACCCCTTATTGGTAAAAAGTGTTTCACCGGGATAGGACCAGGGTTGTTCTCAGGGCAAGGTGCAGGAAGCATGAGGAGGTTTGGCTCCTGAGTGGACAACTCAGCTGCTCCACCCAGGGTCACAATGCCACCACATGCAGGCTCCTCTTCAGCACCTGCTTTTGTAAATTACTGATGCAAACTAAGGCCATACTTGAAATAAAGAAATATTAAGGAGAAAGATAAGGTGTAATATGCATACCTTAATTGCAGAGAAAAATGTACTGTATTATGAAATCTCCAGAGCCATTCAAAATATGGCCCTTAGTGTAATGGTTATGTGTAATGATTTGTACAATATCCTGACCATTACCCCTGTACTGCACCAATACACCCACAACATTTGGGTTATGGAGGCACTTGTATCACACCTATCAACAGCCTTACCCTTCTCTACATACACACTTTTATACATCTTGGCAGTTCACATCACTACACATGCACACACACAAATGCTCATCACAACCATACACAATAGACCTGGCTCACTTACTTGTACATCCCCCTACCTTTACCTAATACATCCCTCACTTCCTGGTACCTTTGTCGTAAATTGTTTCTGAAGCCCTATCCACTCGGTTATTGTCGGGTGTCAGTAACTGAACATAATGAGCCCATAATTAGCTAGTGAGCAATCATAACGAGTCCACACTAGAACATCTCGCTCATCCGCACATAACTTAGTGACAACAAAATTACTCTCTTGTGGCTCTATAAACAACAGGATGCTGTTGTGGGGTTCAAATAAATATGTCAATAAAAAATAAATCAACAAAAATCCCAATATCAAGAATGACACTGAGGTTGAAGTACGTCACCAATATGGAATGGAAGAAAAAGCAATTGGACCGGAGATGTGGAATTAGTGAGCTGATTAAAAAAATAATAATAATAATACAGTATAATAAATAAATAAATCAATAAAGTGAGGTGGTAGGGCTACAGAGGTACATAGTATCTGGTACAAACACATAAATACACAAACCTATACAAGCCATATCTACATCACAACTTTTAACTCCCTCACTCCAATAATATTCATATTTTATTGTTGCTACCGTACTTTCAGAGGTTTGAATTAAGTTTGGCTGAGACTTTTCACACTGGATGGGTTAAGTGGGGCTTGCAATAACCTTTTCAATATGAGAGGCCTTTCTTAATATGAATTTGGAAGTAGCAAGACTAATTTTAACTAACTGATCATCACTGAGTTGTCTTTATCTGTGGCAGTGCGTATGCACCTCTAGATCCTACTAGATATTTTGAACTTTTCTACAAGTTAGCTAGTCAGATCACCAAATATTTTCATGACTCAGAGGCAAATATCTCTTGCCTCTTTCAGGTTTAGAATTTTGTAGAATCAACTGCATTTTTTTTTTTTTTTTTTAAATAGGTAAATTTTGCACTGTTCAACCAAAGTGAAAATTCAAACTGTCACTTTACCTAGTTCCAGACTGTGTTATTAGGGTAAAATATTTAAATTTTCTGTTGTGTGTTTTGTCTGATGTGAATGTACTCAGTGCAAGAAGACTACAGGTGTTGCTAAAAATAAGGCTTGTGGAATTTAAAGAATGGCATGCCAGTGTTTATAAGATTTAGAGCATACTGTGAGTTAACTGTACTCAACCATATTAATTTTAGGTCAAACAAAATGAATAACAGGACATGCTGCAGGTTGTACACGAGTGACTACATCATTACTGTAAAGGAATTCAAAAGAGTTACCAGTACTGCACTGTGACTAATCCCTTCAGCCTAACAACTGCTCTGATATTTTACTTTTACTAACCTCCAGACCATTATATTTAATACAGAAGATATTTTTAAAACTTGGGGGGGTTCAATATCAGACAAATTACCTTCTTCTCAGCTAAAGATCCGCCCTATACTGAATAAAATTATCTGGTGGTCGTGTGCTTAGAATACAAAATGCTATCACGTTGAAGGGGTTAACTGATGAGAACCCACTTTACTGACTGGCAAAAGTATGCAGACCCAAGAGCCATTCTTTCTGCACACCCTCTACACACACTTTAGCTGGAGGGTAATAAAGGACAAGACCCTATACCTAATGCATACTTATCTAAAGTTAACACCACCAATGCAGATGGCTGTTATTTTACTCTTACTATCTCCAAGTGATTTTATTTAGCTCAGGAATGATGTTTCAACCTGGGGACACAGATATAGCCTACAATAACCCTATACAACTAAGGTTCTTAAGCTAAATGAAACTGTTCAGCAGCCACAATAATAAAACGTACATTGTTCTGCCCTACCTCACCACATCCTAGGGTTGGAAAAGAGGTTTAGATGATGATGAGGATGAATTATTTAACCGAGTCCAACTGTGAAGTGTTTGGCAGCTCCTGGATATGTAAACAATCTCACACACTACTTAAGCAACAGAAAATTAATGAATATACCCCAAGCCATTTGTAACTCAGTGTACACCTTGCTCATACGTTACTCCTGAGAGGCGTAGTGTTGGTGCTGATACTGTCAATACCTGCAATGTATGGTGAGCAACTGTGCTGGTGTGTGTACGGTAGTGTATGGAAGGAGCGTACTTGGAATACCCTGATATAGTATTAATGATACTCCTGTAATATAAAAAAAATACTGGTGAAGCACTTAGAAATAACTGAGTATAAAACCAAACACAACATACTTAGTTTCTACTCAACTAGGTCAAATTTTTATAACTTATATTGTACTTATTTCTGCTTCCACATGTTTTTTCCTGACTGTAAGTCTGTGTGTGCCAAAGACAAAATGCATAATAAAGGTCATTGTGACTACATGACTCTTTCTTATCCTATTTTTTTACAGGTAATGAGAGCACTATTTTACAGCCTAACACTGGTTTATATTTCATACATACATACATTACTGTACACCATTAATATCAATATTCATCATGAGCCCGGGGCTAGGCAGAAAAGTTCTGGTAATCTGAAAATTTGTACTTATCAAGAAGTCATGATGGAAATGGCAAAGATGAAAAACATCACTGTTTAAAACAGCATTATTTTTCACGTCATTTGCTTAGTTCATATGATGCACGTTTTTATACTGGCATAGAGTACTTTATGTGTGTTCAACTTTTGTGATTCTCTTTTTCAGTGACAAATAAAAGGTACCATATCCAGTCTTTCCTTTACATGAAAAGCCCCACATCCACTGCGAGGCTGGACTGCACTGAATTAGGTCTGGCTTACGGAAAACAAGTCTACAGTATTCACTACATGCCAATTCTTCCACCAGTTCTGAGGTTGGACTATGTGGAATTTGTTTTGACTAGTGGGAAACAAATCTGTAGTGTCCTTCATTGACTTTCATGCTGCCTGATGTAAGCCAAGTCGAATGAGGCCCAGTAAATTTCACAACCACCTACACACACCTCTGCTCATAAATGCTCAAAAGCCTTTACTGCTTTTGCTGAGTACCTGTACTTCAGCACAAATTGTGACCTTAGGGTTAAGGGACTGAACAGGGAAGGCTGCAATGGATCGTGCAGCGTGGAGAGCCGCCATTAGGTGACCAAGGCCGACACATGCAAGCATGTTGGAGCCTTTAAAAACGAAACGAAACGAAACGAATCTTGTACAATACAATCTACTAAATCCACAAAACTGTCTGAACATAGTGGTTACCAGTTAGGCAAAAGGGCAATGGCCAAAGTTGAAAACATGACAGGATGGAGGACTAAAACAACAACAACTATATATACATTACTAACCTACTGATGAAGCAGTGATGATGCAGGCGTCTGATGATCAAACCGACACTTCTGATGATGGTTTGACATGTTGGGAAGCTTCTGGAGTTCATGCTGTGGATGATACACTCATTAGCAAAGCAAAAACTATTCAATATTAGGCAATGTCAGCATTAAAAATAAATTACTTGACTGCAATCCAATACACTGATGTTAGTAACAAACCATACAAAGTATGGCTGTATGCACAAGTTAGAGTAAGCACTTCACTCATGCATTAGAAATGATTCTGCTAATTTAGTGCACTCTGGTATGTATTGTTTACTGGCTTCACTTCATAACTCTAAAGTTCATGACATGGCACCTGACGCTCCATAGCTATGCACTCCAATGCCCAGCAATTTCATTACCAAATAATATTTTCTTACACGACAGATGGGAGCACCCATCATCCACTCACTCAGTGAAGTACTGCCTTCGGGTCTCTCTACACTACGTGACAGGCCAAATGGTTTCTTGTGAACCAAGAAACCATTTACAATGTTGGGTTGGGTAGTGCCTCGCTATGCAGTCCCTTATCCCTGGGGTCACACTCAATTACCTCATCCCCGGTCTTTTTCAGCCTGCCTCTTACAACCCTACATCAGATGTTCACTCTTCTCACCTTCCCCACCCAACTGTCATTTGTTAAGTTAATGTCGCATCTCTGCCTTCATTTGTTTTGTTTTGTTTTTGTTTTGGGTGCTGGCAACGGTGGGCGCTGCATGGCGGCGGTTATGTGGAGCTGTCATATTAAAGAGGATAATGTGCTGCTGCTGTCTCCTTGTTACCTCTGCTGACTATGAGCAAATTCATCAAATGGTAGCAGAGCGTGGTTGGGTCAGCAGAGGTGATCTGTATATTTAAAGAAGACCGAGATACGACTGAGAAGATGAGTGGCCAAGCTGGGAAGTGTGTTCCACCTGTTTTTGGTGGGGACAAGAGTTATGAGAGGTGGAAAACCGAACTGGAAGCTTGGCAGATAGTGACAACTATACCTCCTAAGAAACAAGCTTTAAGTGTTGCCCTGTCCTTTCTGGAGGGCAGTGAGGTAAGGGACAGAGTTTTTAGTGAAGTTAATATCCAAGACTTGATTTGTGAAGATGGTATGACTAAACTGCTACAAAGTCTTGATAAGTGGTACATGAAGGATAAATTAACCAGTGCTTATGATTCTTGGTCTGAATTTGATACTTTCCAGATAAGTGAGAGCAGCAGCATAGAGGCCTACATAACTGAGTTTGAAAAACGGCACAAGAAACTATCAAAGCATGGCATTATCATTCCTAACTGTATCCTAGCATTTAAATTACTTGACTGTGCAGGCCTATCACATAGAGACAAGCAATTAGCTTTAACAGCAGTGGATTACAGTAAGCCAGAAACTATGTTTCAACAAATGGTAGAAGCTCTCAGAAAATTCTTCGGGATTAAGTCTGTACCTGCATCGAGTGCTGCACAAGAAAGTTCCCAAGCTCATTCTGGCATCACCATAAAGACAGAGCCAGTGTATGTTGCTGAGGAAGTGAATTTTACGGACAAAGGGAGATACAAGAGGAATGGTAACAGCACTGGCGGAGGAAACAACAACACCACAAGAGGACATAGACCTAGCTACAGGAATTTTGTGAGTGGAACTGAAAAGGGTACACGAAAGAACCCAGTGGACTCAAGAGGTAATGTTACGCGATGTCATATATGAAGATCTGAGTATCATTATGCAAATAAATGTACAAACAGAGAGAAAAAGGTATATGAAGCAAAGGTAGAGTCACTTCCTGAATGTGGACCTAAAGACGAGGACGAAGTGTACCTAACATGTGGAAGTGGGTCCTGTGATGAAATGAGAAATTTAGTTGGTGACACCTTCAACTGTGCTGTATTGGATTCTGCATGTTCATCTACTGTTTGTGGGGTGGATTGGCTACAGAGTTACTTAGATTCACTGCCTGATGACAAACGTATGAAAGTTCATGAAGAAAATAGTGGAGCTACCTTTAAATTTGGTGATGGTGTAGTTGTTCCCTCTTTAAAGAAGGTTACATTTCCATGTGTTTTGGCAGGTTTCCATTGTAAAATTAATCTGATGTAGTAGAATGTGACATACCTCTCCTATTTGGTAAGCCATCAATGAAAAGAGCTAAAGTTAAGTTAGATGTTGAAAATGACTGTGCAGTTGTGCTAGGTAAGAGCATTAAGTTACAATGTACTGTCTCGGGTCATTATTGTATTCCAATCACAGAGAACAATTCCAGTGATGTAAAGCAAGTCATGTTCACTGTAGGTTCAGATAAGAAAGAAAAAAAGAAGTGTGTGTTGAAGTTGCACAAACAGTTTGCCCATCCCTCTGTAAAACGTCTAAGTCAGTTATTGAAGGACGCTGGGGTACAGGATACAGACTATTTCAGATTAGTGAAGGAAATAACTGATGATTGCAATATTTGTAGGAAGTATAAGAAAACCCCTTCTAGGCCTGTGGTGAGTTTACCTTTAGCCAGAGATTTTAATGAGGTTGTGGCCATAGATTTAAAAGAGTGGAAGAAAGGGGAGGTATACTTCTTGCACCTTGTTGATGTTGCCACACGATACAGTAGGTCTGTAATTATACATGCTAAGAGGAGGAAGACGATCATTGATAAAGTTGTAGAAATGTGGATAGGAACTGGTATAGGTTCACCAGACCAATTTTTGGCTGATAATGGAGGAGAATTTGCCAATGAGGAGTTTTCTGACATGTGTGAGAACTTAAATATTAGAGTGATGCACACAGCTGCAGAGAGTCCATTTAGCAATGGACTCTGTGAGAGGAACCATGCAGTAATTGATGAGATGGTGAGGAAAATAATAGCTGATCAACCCACATGTCCTCTACACATAGCACTTGCTTGGGCTGTAAATGCTAAAAATTGTTTGCAGATGGTGGGGGTTACAGTCCGTATCAATTGGTTTTTGGCAGAAACCCTAAGCTCCCTAATGTCATGAATGATTCATTACCAGCTCTGGAAGGCACAACAATAAGTGAAACACTTGGTAAGCACCTGAATGCTCTTCATACAAGTCGCCAGGCATTTATAAGGGCTGAGACTTCAGAAAGAATAAGACGTGCATTAAGGCATCAGGTTAGGCCTGTTGGAAGGACCTTCCAGAATGGAGAGCTTGTGTATTTCAAAAGAGAGAGTGATAATGAATGGAAGGGACCTGGTACAGTAATAGGTCAGGAAGGTAAAACTGTCATCATTAAACATGGAAGTTATATTGTAAAGGTACATGTAACAAGAGTTACGGAAATGAAGTATGATATGAGCACTGATATTGAGAATGGTAAAGAGAGGCTTTTAGGTGAAGTAAGAAGTAGGTCAAATAATGATGATGTTTGTACCTTAAATAATAATGTCATTGGAACTGTTCATGACGTAGATGACGATGAAGCTGATGAGAGCACCTCAGATGATAATGAGATCATAGAGGACATACACAGGAAAGACACTGAACAGGATTCTCTCTCAATTAGATCTGTTAGCATTCCGAAAGTAGGACAGAGAGTGAGGTACAGACCTGTTGACTCTGATGAATGGAGAGTAGCTACTATTTTAAGTCGTGCGGGTAAGGCAACAGGAATGTACAAAAACTGGTTCAATATTCAGGATGATGGTTGTGCGCCTAAGTCAATAGACTGGGCTTTAGGGGTGAAACAGTGGCAGGAGGAATCCTCCATTCCACCACAAGAGAAGGCTAATGAACCATTGACTCTAGACACCAATGAAGTATTCCTATCTGATGCTAGGCAAAGTGATGTTGATGTGCTAAGAGCAAAACAAAGAGAGTTAGAGAACTGGCAAAAATTTAAAGTGTATGAGGAAGTACCAGACAGAGGTCAACAATCATTGTCTGTGAGGTGGGTGTGTACTGAGAAAAATGTAAATGGTAAACAACAGGTAAAAGCTAGACTTGTGGCACGTGGATTTGAGGAATCCCACCACATTAGGACAGATTCCCCCACTGGAGGCAAAGAGATTTTGAGAATATTTTTGTCACTTATGGCTTCTATGAACTGGAAATGTAACTCCATTGATATCAAAGCTGCTTTTCTCCAAGGAGATAATTTTGAAAGAGAGGTATTTTTGAGGCCACCAAAAGAAGCTGTTTGTTCTGAGAAGGTTCTGTGGAAGCTCAACAAATGTGTTTATGGATTGAATGATGCAGCAAGGGTATGGTATTTCACAGTCAAAACATTACTCATAAAACTGGGATGTACTCAACTGAAGGCAGATCCAGATGGATTTTATTGGTATCATGAATGTGAACTGTCAGGTGTTTTTCTAATGCATGTAGATGATTTTATATGGGGTGGAACTGAAGTGTTAAGAGATCATGTAATTGCCAAGATTAAGTCAGAGTTTCAGGTAGGAATGGAAACATCTGGTGTTTTCAAATATATTGGTCTAGAAGTGAAACAAGATGATAGTGGAATAACCTTGAGTCAAAATGAGTATCTTAAGAATGTAAAACCTATACCTGTCAATGTCACTTGAGGCTGTAATAAGATGGAATATTGTAATGCAATAGAGCAGGAAAATCTTAGAAGTCTAGTTGGTCAGATTGGATGGTTGAGTACAAATACTAGACCTGATGTGAGTTATGATGTGCTTGACATGAGTTGTGTTCTGAACCATCCCAAGGTAGATAATGTGATCCAAGCCAACAAGTGTTTGAGAAAAACAGAAATGGTGGACTGTAGTTTAAAGTTTTCTCACTTAGGAGATTTGAACAAGATCAAGCTGGTAGCCTTTAGTGATGCATCCCATGCTAGTTTGCCTGATGGATATTCAAGTGCTGAAGGGTTCATAATATTTCTTGTTGGAGAAGATGGTAAAAGTTGTCCACTTGCATGGGAGGCAAAGAAAATAAGAAGAGTAGTTAAAAGCACTTTGGCTGCTGAAACCCTTGCTGCATCAGATGCTGTAGATATGTGCTATTATTTGGGAAGTGTCCTGTCTGAAATCCTGTTTCATGAACATGAAAAGAATGTAATTCCTATTTGTTGCTATGTGGATAATCATTCTTTGGTTGAAAATGTTCACTCCATGAAAAATGTAAGTGAAAAGAGATTGAGAATAGATTTAGCCACACTAAAACAGCTAATACAGGAAGGTTGTTTAAAGATGATTTGGGTTAGATCAGAATTGCAATTGTCTGATTGCCTTACAAAGAAAGGAGTGAATACTTTCAAATTGTTAAACATTTTGCAAAAGGGAGATCTTACTGACATAGGTATGTAACTAAAGTTTGTGTCTTTTTGGAAAAGTTATTATTTTTTTTAAAGAAAGAAACGAGGGAATTCTGTTAAGTTAATGTCGCATCTCTGCCTTCATTTGTTTTTGTTTTGGGTGCTGGCAACGGTGGGCGCTGCATGGCGGCGGTTATGTGGAGCTGTCATATTAAAGAGGATAATGTGCTGCTGTGTCTCCTTGTTACCTCTGCTGACTATGAGCAAATTCATCATCATTCTCCATCCACTCCCCATGCCCAAACCATCTCAATCCATCCCTCCTCATCACAACACCAATGCACTCCAGTCCCATCCTTCCTCTCAACTCTTCAATCATAATCCCCCCACGACTAGAAGAAAATGACAAATCCCATTTTGCCTTCATCCAAGTGTAGGGACCTGAGATTAGGCTACCATTAATTCAGACCAGAGCCCCTGGTGCCTCAACATGACAGAAAAACCCCTGGCCATCTCCTGGACTTCAACCACAGCATATGCCACAATATGCTCTGACCAGGGCACTCTATTAATTGCACCACCAGATGTAATTTACTTGGACTTGGTAGGGGAGGGGATGGGGACTTATTGCATAATGATTCCTGACCTTCAGCTCAGATGCACAATGTTCACAACCACCCTGGCTTTCATTCATCAAACATTCAAATTTCAACAATACGCTTAAATGGTTCTCACCCTGGTAACTTTCATAGCGACACCCTCTGGAAGATTACGCTGGATATACTCAAGGTAGGTGTAGCAGTAGACTGTGTGAGGCGCGGGAGTGATAAAGTGAGGAAATGGGTTCTGGCTTCATACTGCACTCGGTGTTTCTTGTGGATGTGCACCGACTTCAGTAATGTCCACCGTTTTATGTGCTTTGTGGGCCAAGCTCTGTGAAAGATATAAGCTTTTAGACTGATTTATATTTTTCTCTATTGGGCTATAGAGTTACTTGTGGAAAGGCATACAGATATTTCTTAAACTATATTTCAGTTAAACAGGGAGGCTTGATCCTGCAGCTGGATACCTTCACATGGTGGAACTGACATAGCAAAAACTGCCTGGTTATTCAAACATTCTCAACTCCATCCCAATCCCCCTAAAAGAGGATGGTGAACTGTAAGAGAAATCCAGTTTCAATCTACAGTCCACCCAGATCACATTCAGATAAACCTGGGGTCACAAGTTCACAACAACAACAACAACAACACAGAGGATTCAACTTTTGTCTTATGGCTTACAGCCTTGGTGGGGAGAAGCTGAGTTTTCAAGTCTGTAATTACCATGTAAGGGGAGAATGTACAACTGCAGATGAAATTACCACTTCACTCTTTCGTCAAACGGTTAGGTGACCCCACCATAACATTCTGAAACTTTGCTGGTCACCACAGATTGCACCACTGGGTTTTAAAACTCACTGTTCACTAACCTCATTATTTATCCTGCTGATTCATAGTATTGAACTGTATCAATATTTATGCCTATAATTCTACCTCAAGATTTCTTTCTCCTTGGCACAAAACAGATGCAACAGCCTTCTTAAACATTTTCCCACCCTATGTGAATGCAAAAAAACTGCTCTAAAATGATGGTGATACTGCCACAATTACAATGCTACTGAATAAAGGTAGGTATAAGACTAATCTACTGCCTATCTTTAGCTAACAACCTTTATCCACTACCCAGAAAATGTTACAAAGACAATGAAGGTGTGTAAAAATTAGTCACCAAGTCTCTACGATTACATATTTTTTGTATTACAGTATTTCTTCTGCCTAAAGACATTTACATTCAGCTAGGGCAAGATTTAGGATGGGGGTTGGTAGAGATATGTTTACCATGTTGAATAAAACCATCTGAAGGTAACAAGAACAAACTATAAAAGGACGAAGCCATATGGAAAGGTTACGTATAAATGAGGCTTGGGGTGGAAGACAATGAAGTGGCCTTATGATTAACAGGAAGGAATGAGCCTAAGTAAAAGAGGGTCACAGAGTCAAGACAATGGGGACATAAAGAGAGAGAAAGAGAGAGAGAGAGAGAGAGAGAGAGAATGTGTGTGTTTAGGGGCTCTGAGTTTTGCTTCCTCATTCTCCAGTGTTTCTTTGGATGTTATTCATGGAAGTTGGTATTTATCAACTTTTTATGTTCACCAAAGGATTGCTTAAAAAAACTGCACTGATATTTTTGCAACTTAAGCACATATGACGTAGTTCATTTACATAATGTTTTTGACATATCAGATAGAGCCAGGATATCGGGGGCTTGAATGGTGAGCGAATCGAAGCGTGGCCCATTGGATCGGGCAAATTTGGCCTGTCTGGACGTTGTTACTGTGCACTCTGCCCTAGGGTGGGAAAGGAGGTCTGGATGATGATGATGACTGACCTTTTTTCCCACATGGCTAGGGTAAGGTATGATCCTTAACATAATGGATGGATGGAGAAGCTGCAATGAATTATAAATGATATGAAATTGGAGATG
The DNA here is from genome assembly GCF_032717465.1 of Coenobita brevimanus. Taxonomy (NCBI): domain Eukaryota; kingdom Metazoa; phylum Arthropoda; class Malacostraca; order Decapoda; family Coenobitidae; genus Coenobita; species Coenobita brevimanus. The sequence goes on from NW_027642103.1 coordinate 140,032, forward strand.
CTATGGAACACTTGGAATGAGGAGATGCCAAGAGAGGGGTGGAAAAGTAGTAAGACCAACCCTCCACCCACCTATGTCTCTGTTATGCAATCTTCTCCTCCCCCATCAGGAGCACAGGGGCCTGGGATGGGCTAATTAATTTAGATAATTAAAGCAAGAGTCATTATATCACTCACACTTGAATGGTATTCTGTATGCAATAAACCCCAACTACATCTCATATTTAAAGCCTGATGTGTCACATATGGTTAATAAGACAAAAAGTAGGTTGAACTAACATGTCCTGAACTGTACTTCCGAGGTGAGATGCAGCGGTGGAGAGGAAGGTGAGGTATGATGGTAGCACCGCTGGGTCATGTCCTCGGCACTCCACATCAATTACGCTATACAGACGGTCAGGCTCACCATCATCCACAACCTGCAATAATATCATTACCTATTAACACTTTCACTCCAGTGATGTACTTTATGTTTCTGCTAGCCCTAGATGATGTTATTTAGCCAAGGCAACACTTTTTCACAGTGGAAGGCAAACAACGTATACCTTCAGCCCTTTGCCAAAGGTTAAAATATGCTGCATTAATAAATTTGTCTAGTTTTAGCAAGAATACAATAAAAATGTCACCTGACCAAAGGTGTTAAGAGGAAAAGCTGGTACCGTAACTACTGATCAACATCTTTTTCTTGTCACACACCAGTACAGGGTAGTTACATAAGTCTTGTCATACACAGTCATTCATAATTAAACATGCCTGATATACTGTACAGCATATATACAAAATATTGTATCCAACTGGAAAAATTAAGCAAAAAAACATAGTACAGTACTATACTGTACACTTACAACACAATGACATACATCTGCAAACTCTGGTTATATGCAGGATTGTCATTACTTACTTGATTAACTCTGTGATTTACAGAAATCTATCTACCTATCTATTGCCAGACGCCTCAATCCCGTTTAGGGTGGCCAAAAACAAATCGCCTCCAAGTCGCCCTGTCCCCCGCCATTTCACTGCCCCGCTCCCAACTCACACCCCCCTCTCTCATAATTTCCCTGTTCTTTCTCTAACTCTGTCTATAAGTATCCTACCATACACTTTTCCTATTATACTAAGAAGACAAATGCCCCTATGATTACCACACACTTCTTTTTCCCCTTTTCCTTTGTACAAGAGAATAATTTTATGGTATAACTAACAGCTAAACAGAGCATCTTCACACTGTCTTGTATGCAAACAATATCCATATTAAAATTATAAAACATAAAAGAGAACATCAGGCTGAAAAAGACATCAATATTCTTTATGTTATGTAAGCAGTATACATCAATAATAAAGACATGAATGACATACTGTAACAGGGTGTATAAAAGCCTGCACTGCCTAGATGCAAAGAGGAGACCCTCTCATTGGCTCAGTGGTAACGTGTGCGTGTATCAAGCACGAGGGTCTGAGATCGAATCTTGGTCAGACCAGTGATTAATTTGTTAAGTTTCAGTTCGGTTATTACAATACAACTGTATATTTGAGTGTAATGTACTGTGCAAATTAAATAAATGAGTATGAGTACCAGGAAGTCTCCTAAGCTGACGAGACCATAATCAAATGGCAATATTCATATGCTGTCTATCATACAGTACTGGAAGATGCTAAAGATATTGGAAGATGCTAAAGGTGATCAGAAAGAAATTATTATTCTCATATATTATTCTCTTTAGGGAGAAACATCAGCATCATCATCACCATTAAAATCACAATCATCATTACCATCTTCTTGGCCCTTTTTTCCACTTAAAGACAGGGTTATGTAGGATCCAGAAACAAGGAAATAATAAGTACAAAGGGGGTAGAATTATGAACTTTTGTTATTCTTACTCAGTGCAACTTTGCTTATTCACTCTAACCAGGCCTATATGTATTCTGCCTATCTTATCTTGGCCTAAAACTGCCATCTCCATCTTGCATTTTGATCAGTATCATGAGATTAACAATTGAATATGGAGCAAGTCATAATAAAGTGCTATGGAAATGGTGTAGAACCATACTATTGCTGTTATAGAAAAATAAGCTGTAACAAGAGATTAACACTAGATTATGGTGCTAGTTACAAAGAAGTGCTATGGAAGGGCTGTACAACCTTAGTTACGTATACTGTCTTACTTTGCAATGAAGTGGAAAGAAGCTAAGTTATGGCAGACATACTGTAGACCAGCCTGTGCTTACCACAAGCTGGTTAGTGTCCTTCCTCGCTTTGTCTTCCGACAGCTATGCATCAGTCATACAAGCTCCATTAAACACTGTGACAAATTACATATTTTCGTTAGAAAAATGTACATAATCATGGGCCCTAAGAAGATCAGTGAGTCAGCTGGAGCTAAAAGGAAAGCAGTGAGAACAGAAATGCCCCAACCCCAAGGATCTCCCCAGCCCCAAGCATCTCCTCGTCCAGAGAGACAGAAAAGAGAAAAACACCAGAAGGGCAGTTTCCTACAGTTTTCATGGAAGGTGACTCCCCTTCCAAAAACTAAAACCCCTCCTCCTCCTCTCCATATGCATCCACTTAAGCCATCAGCTCTCCTCAGGACTGGTAAGATGCAGTGAAATTTTTATGTATATAATCTACAGGGTATATGTCTTTATTTTAAAGGTTTTATGTACAGATTAATGCAAAATACATTGTTTCTTATGGAAAAAAATGATTCGGTTTTCAAACAATTCGCAACTCGTACAGCCTCCAGGAAAGAATTGTGTACGAATTCCGGGGTTCTACTGTATACAGGATGATGAAGATGGTATACAGTATATATATACTGTATACAGTGCTGCACACCCTCAATTTAATGAACTAACTGGTACCAGACCCCTGATGTTAAAGCCGATAGTTCATTAAAGCAAAACACCGTGCTGTTCGGCAATTTCCCAGGTGTCATGGCTTTTACCGAACAAAGATCGTTAAATACGGATCATCGTTTTGCCGTAGTGTCGTACACAATCAGAGACAGCTAGGTCTGAATGGTCTATCTATCTATCTATTGCCAGACACCATAATCCTGTAAGGGGTGGCCATTTGACTTTGAGTTATTGGTTTTACGGAGAGGGGCACTAACCCTCCACCAACCCACTTGTTGACACGTAGGGAGAACGTATGGGTTGGTTATATGGTTGCCACCCAGTGTTGTAAATGGTTTCTTGGCTTATAGGAAACCATTTGGCTTGTCACTCAATGTAAAGCCACCTGTAAAGGAAAGAGGAGCAACAAGAAGTGACAGGAAAGATGGGAAATATAGGAAAAGAGGAGGGCAGGCACAGAAAATGAATGATAATGGCTAAGGAAGAAGTAGGCAGCACTACATTCATGACGTCACATGATGGTGTGGTAGTAACAGCACACTGTGACTGCAAAGCTGTCAAGGTGAAGATTATTTTTGTTTGGATATTATTCATATCAAAACACAAACAATATTACAGTAAAAGTCCAATTCTTCGGCATCCAATTCCCCGGCAAATCTGACATTTTGGCAGTTTTGAGAAACAGTCCCATTTATGAAAATCTCTGATCATTCAGCAGATTTTCCGATTTTTTTCGTCAGTCTTGAAATTCTCCATGAGGACCCTCTACTGCTGGAGACTTCTTCCAGCAGTAGCAGAGTCCAATCAACCCCTTCTATTGTACATATGTAATTAAGGAACCTACTATAAGTTTAGGTAAGTGCATGTGAACTTGTAGGCCTACAGTACCATTACATTTATATACAGTATGTTCACTAATTTCTTTATTTTTCATATTCATGTATAGTACTGTATTCATTACAGTATTGTACAGTATCAAACAGTATACAGTACTCTCTCCAAGCACATTTGTAATGATATGAGTAGTGATGATAGTGTTCATCGAAACATATAAGGTATTGAGTGGGTAGGGTTTTTGATAATTCGGCAATTTTGATTTTTCGGCACTAGCCTGGTCCCATAGATGCCGAAAAATAGGACTTCTACTGTATTATGTGGTTTCTATAGTTATTAGATAGTAGTTCAGTATTTGTTTTTATATTCATGATTCTTATCTTACAGTAGTTGGCATTTCTGAACACAAAATCCAATTCTCCATAACAGTTACACATCCTTCCCCTCAACTATCACCTTTTTGGGTGCACCACCACCTGTCCCACCCCTCCATTCATTCAACAATATTTACAAATGCTTCTGTCCCCCACCACAACAACTTTAGTTTCCTGCCAATAACCCGAACCCATGAATCGACAGTACCCATTCTACCCCATTTCAGCCAAATACTCATCCTACTGCACTCTTCCACCTTTTCTAATCTTTTTTACCTTTATTACTACCCATTCTACCTATTCTCCCACCACTACAAGCAGCCAACACCCTGCCACAGGTCTAAAAAATAAAAAATGCTTTTTCAAGCTCACCATTCCCACAACACACACACAATCGTAACCCCAACATAACCTTCTCTTCATCTACCATTCTTTTCCTTTCCTGGTACACTTTTTTCTGCACTACATTCCTATTTATTAATCCTACGGCACCTTACACCCACCATAAATCCAGATCTTGAAAACCCGAACCCAAAATCACCGCACACAACACCAAGCCAGCCACCTCACTTTTCCAATTACCTTATCCACCCATTCATTTCTCCCTTTTATTCCCATTCATCACCTTTTAGCACATTTCCCTACCTCTACATGCACCCATTTCTCCAGCTCACAGCCAGCCAAAAAATGCATTTCCAACTCACCACCCTACTTCCCAGCTCAATTTCCACTACTTCCACAAGCTCTCTCCCCTAACCTTCCTCCTTATTGACTAAACCTTTTACCCCACTACCCTCCTATCCACCCACATTAATTCATAGATGCTTCCACTTCCTCCAAATACAATTTTAGTTCTTGCAAACTCACAATGCACCAGGATGATGACGTCACAAATGTTTGTGACGTCAATCAAAAATACCCTATTCTTATTGCTGCTTCTATCCCTACATCTGTCACACCAGTCCCTGTTATGAACACTTCTTTACACCTCTCTATGTCATCGTCTCTTTGTTCATGCCCCTGTTCCTTGTCTGATTCTATTACTCCACACAGTACCAGGTTATTTAGCCTACTTTTTTCAGTGTTCTTCCTCTCTAACAATCTCAAGTACTGTTTCAGTAACCTGTTTGACTAGACTTTCTTTTGCATTTCCATATATTTCATCCACTATATGTTCTAATGCACTAAACCTCTCCTTCAAAACTTCCACTTTCACCTTTACCTTGGTATTACATCTCATGCAATACCATACCGGTATGGCTTTGACACCAAGCCGATCCAGCATCCTATATTCTTCAACAGACACCTAGACTTCCATTATGGATCCGCGTCCTGCAATTATCACATTTTAAGCCATACTGGCCACCTCTCACCTTTTTGCTTAAGGTTCCATGCGTATCACCCACCTCTTTCTCGGAGTCATCTGATTCACGTGTCGTCCTTCCTGCTTTGTGTGGGTTCCATATTTTCTTCATTTCCTGTGTCTCTTCTTCCTCGATTACTCATTATCTTCTTGCATGCAGCTTGAGTCGGCTACACAACACACAAAATACAAGTGCGTCGCCACGAGCACATGATCGCCACCTCATCCTCGCCAGTAGTACTAACCACCACCCGTCTGAGGGCCCGGGCACGAACGGGACCCCGTGGCAGTAAACCGCGGTCAGTTCAAATCGTTTCCTGATCCCCCGTCGACTACAGTCTTTTTCTGAAGTGAAAGGGAATAATTCATAGGACTATAGTCATAAAGCGCAGCGAAAGGGTTATGTCAGATTAGTGTAGGTTCAGTTACGTTAGATTAGTGTGGGTTGTTAATCGTAGATTATGGTAGATTGTTAGGTTAGATAAGAAAAATGCAAGAATTATTATCCTGAGAATTACGTTAAAGAAAAGAAAAAAAAATGTAAGAATGATCATCTATTACCAATTTGGAAGTCCCTGGTCCTCCCTAAACTAGAGTACCCGTCTCAGCTGTGGTCTCCACACAAAATTGGTGAAATTCAACAGAGGGTCTTCACCAGAAAACTGAGACTCATCGGTCAAGATATACAGATGGCAGTTTTGGGCTGTTTAAAGTGAAATGAGTAAAGCAAACTTTGAGCTTTTGAAATCGGCGGGTTGGCGCCAAAATTCAGCAGGTGCGCGTGGATAAGAATGTTTTATCTTTTTATATTTTTTCTTTCACTGCAACCAAGGTTGGGAAATATTAAACTGGAAAAAATTAGACCAAACAAGTCTTTTTCGGTTAATAGTAAGTTGCTAATGGACATTTTATGAATGCCAAGCAGATCCCGACGCCATTTTGAGAGAAGAGGACAGCGTGGTAAGCATCCGACTTTAATTCACCTTCTTTTATTAGTCACAGTTAATTTGCAAGCATTACTTTATTTGCTGATTTTAGGTAGGCTATTGGTGATCACTTGGAGGTGGGTATGGTAGGGAAATGGTTTAATGGTTATGTTTTTCAGATGATTGATAAAATTGGGGCAGGAGACGCCGAAGACTTGGCTTCGTTAAGTATCCGTCCTAATTCAAGTTTTTGACTACTTACACATGTTTTGCCCCCATTATTCTTGTTACTAGTTTTAGTAAAGGTAATAGAGATAACTTTGAATTAGGTATCATAAGGGTTATTGGTGTTTTGAGATGGTAAATGGTGATGGATGAACAGACGCCTAAGAGGCCGGCGTCTCACGTGAACGGATGCCAAAGAGGCCGGCGTCCCACGTACTTGGCTTTGATTTCAACCATTTTCAGCCAAGTTAGCTACATTATTGCACTTGTTAAATTTAGACAAGTTAATATTGTTTAAAGGTTAGAATGGTCAGGAAGTTTTATTGTTTTATGGTGTAAAATTGTTGACTGCTTTTCAGGTTACGTCCCGGGACGGCAAGGATGCTGCACCGCACGGCAAGGATGCTGCACCGCACCAGTTCGCTTCCTTCCCATATACAGGATACAGGTAATTGACTTACGTTTATCTACTTAGTATAATTAGATAACAGCCGTTTGCACTGATGGTGCAAAAGCAATGACAGGCCCAGTAAAAGGTGTTTTGGCTCTTATTAGAAACGTTGCTCCATCAGGCAGACACTTGCCTTGATAGACGTGCACTTGCAGTAATGAGGATGCCATGCGAACTAAAGTTATGCTGGATGAGGTATTCAAGGTGGTAAATTTCATCAGAGCTAGACCACGAAATTCGCAGCTGCGTACGGCTCTGCTAGGAGATGGGGCCCAGTCATAGTGCTTAGTTACTGCACACGGAGGTGCGCTGGTTATCCCGCGGCAAAATTCTTTCACGTGTGTGTGATACGAAAGATGAGTGATCTTTCTTACAGGAAACAGCTTTTCTCTGTTAAATAGTGACGAAGTCTGGTCAGTGAAACGGCTATCTTACTGTACAGATGTTTTTAAAACTAAATGAACTGCACTTGTCATTGCAAGGCTCAGATGTGACATACTGAAGGTTCAGGACAAAATTGAATCTTCTCAAAGTAAACTTTTAGGTTGATTGTGCAAAGGCAAAACAAAGTGAATGTTTTCCAACTCTTCATCTGTTCCTGACTAAACATTCCTTGTAGTTGGATGGAAGTTCAGGAGAATGCATTGTTCACCATTTAAGGCAATTAAGTAATACTTTGAGGGAATAATTTCTCAGGCAGGCAGACCCTCTGTCCATTTATGGATTCTGGTTCTGTAATAGGACAAACCCTGTCTGTGAAGGAAAATTAGCAGCTGATTGAAATTTTAATAGATCAAACGCTCAGAACAACATTTGATAAAGACTCGCTGCATACCTTTTGGGCAAAGCTCTTGCACGAGTATCCTGATATTACAAAACGAGCAATGAAACATCTGATGCCATTTGCAACACCGTATAGGTGTGAAGCTGGTTTCTCACGCTATATTGCCACTAAAAACAAATACACAATTTGGATGTAGAACCTGATAAAGCGCCTGCAACTAAGAAGCATCCTCTCAGATAGATAGATAGATAGTATTTGTCACCAAAAGCAAGCCCATACATCACACTGAAGACTGTAAGAATGACGAAGCTATGCAATGATTTTCAGTTGATTCACATCATTAAGTGTGTGTGTGTGTGTGTGTTTTCCCGCGCGCGCCAAGAAGCGACAAATTGTGTGTTTTCCCGCGCGCGCCAAGAAGCAACAGCGATTGAGAAGCGTTCCGGCAGATGTTAAAGTTTGGGAAACACTCTTAGATTTCAGTTAAGGAAATCTTCGTGTTTTTACGAGAATAAATGTAAGAAAGTGTAGATAATTATCCACCTATAAGTCTGTATATATTGACTTCTTGCGGGTAATTTATGTACAATAATATGCCTGCTAGTGTTAGATAAGCAAATGGAGATAACTAGGATATAAATGTTAAGGGAATTTTTATGTTTTAAGATGAAATTGTGTTACTGTGAGGTGATGAAAGTTATCTTGATATCCTGATCCATTTTTCTACCTTGTTACAGCCTCTTTATTCAACGTTTTCTGTTATTCATGTTAAATGTTATATAATAGGGATAAAGAGGATGAGAGTATGGTAAAGAAATTGGTGTTTTGTGATAAATTATTGACAGGAATAGATAGATTTTAAGTTTTTTCTAGTTGCAGCTATTTTATGAACACGTTCCTGTGTACTGGTAATTATAAGTAAGTGGAAATTAGGATGGATTGAGGATACGATTGGTGCTATTGTGAGGTGAAGTCTAAGAAAGTTGTTAAGTCCCCATCTCTAATTCCACCTTTTACCTACTTACTGGAGCTTGTCTATTCAGCTATTGTGAAATCAGTTAATGGAGGTAAGAAAGAGGTGAGTATGGTTAGGGTATTTAAGTGATTATACCCTTTTTACCCTAACTTGGCCTAAAATTGTCACATCTCCGCCTTGAATACTGGGTTTTAACGAGAGATTAACCCAAGAATACGGTGCCAGTCACGAAGAAGTGCTATGGAATGGATGTAGAGCCGTAGAATTGTCTTTTTCTATCATTAAGCTGTGTGAAATATGCTGCAAAGGACCAATATCTCAGCCAAGTTAGTGTAAAAACAGTATAGTTATTTATTGATCGTTTTTAAGTCGTTTCAAATTTCGTCCAGTAAGTTACTCTTTATCCCGTTCTCTTCTAGGAGATCTGGAAGGTAAGAAAAGAGTAAGATGCTAAGACAGGAAGAAGGAAGGAGCAAGAGACAAAGAAGATGGATGAAGAAAAGGAAGACAGTACGGAGGAAGGGTGGAGACCAGGGAGACGAAAAGGATAAGGGCAGAGGAACCGAGAAGCCAATGAGAGAGAGACTCAAGAAGAGGAGGAGGAAGGGTAGGAAAACAGGAGCAAAGAAGACTGGCAGGAGGAGTGTAGGAAGGCACGGAGGTAAGGATGTAGTGAATGGAAAGTATACAAGGACTGGAAGGAGAAGGGAGTGTAGAAAAAAGGGAAGACAGCAGGATAATAACTGGGGTTTTAGGGGAGGAGGAGGGTGAAGGAGGCTAGAAGGTCAAGAAAACAGGAGGAAAGGAGGATGGCAGGAAAACAGGACAGGACGTAGGATATAAGGAAAACATGTAGGACTGTACCAGACAAGGAAAAAAGAATGGAAGAGAAGAACACACCAAAAGACAGTAGGAGGATGCTAGGAAGACAGGAGAGAGGCTGTACAAGACAAGGAACTTAGAGGTATTTTGCGCACACTGTTATGCTTACTAATGTTTGAGAAGTGAATGGAGATTAGTAGGATATATGTGAAGATAATCTTGGTGTATTATGTGATGATTTATTGTGAGAGGTACACAGAAGATGGTTGCCTTGGTAATTTTTCTATTCTGATCACATTTTGACCACATGAATAATTTACTTACATTAATTATACTTATTAATGTTAGAAAAGGTAATGGAGAGACCTAGGATATAAGTATACTAAGGCATTTTTGGATTTTAGGTTGATGAGTTAGTGGTAGGTGGTGGCGACCATCATCCACTCACTTGATGTAGTGCTGCCTACTTCTTCCTTAGCCTTTATCATTCTTTTTCTGTGCCTGCCCTCCTCTCTTCCTATTTCTCCCATCTTTCCTGTCACTACTTAATGCTTTTCTTTTCGTTACAGGTGGCTGTACATTGAGTGACAAGCCAAATGGTTTCCTGCAAGCCAAGAAACCATTTACAACACTGCACCGCCGGATTAAGGGGGGAGCCCAAGAGGGGGCCTCCCACCAGAGCAACTTGTGTTCATTTCATTTCGTGTTTATGCATTACATATTACAGCATTGGATGAATAGTCCCCGTTCAGTATTTCCTAACTAAAAGTGTCCTATTTATATATTAGGATTTAGGTTACCAGTCTGTGGTGTATGCCATTGGGGGAGTTGGAAAGGGGGCCTCCCTTCCAAGCGGGCCCCGGGCCTCCCACATGCTTAACTGGATTGTAATGCGTTGTTAGTGATACGAAAAAGATGGTAATGTGTTATTGGTGATGCTCAAAAGATTGGAATGGGTTCATGTGTTACTGAAAAGATTGGAATGTGTTAATGTGTTACTCAATGATGGGAATGTGTTAATAATGTTACTCAGAAGATTATAATATATTAATAATATGTTACTGAAACGATATGAATGAATGATACCTCCCCTGCATACAAAGTTATTGTTTGTTTATTATGTTCAATAGATGAATTGATTGTTAGAAGATAGGTAGAGTGATTGTTTACTAGGTAGATACATGAATAGATAGATAAGGTAGATCAGATGGATAGATAGGTAGATAGATGGTTAGATAAAACCTACCATGAGAGAGTTCCTTAACTTGATATCGTTTGCTAAAATCAGATTATTTTTTCAGTTGTTGGTTACCCCAGTTGTCTAAAGGAGCAGACCCATGAACTACAGGCAAGGAGCCCTCCTGCAAGGCCATCCTGTGTAGTGACGATGATAAGGAAATTGTCAGCACTACTACTACTATACTACTACTGCTGCTGCTGTTACTACTACTACTGCTGCTGCTGTTACTACTACTACTACTGCTGCTACTACTACTAGTACTGCTGCTTCTGTTACTACTGCTACTACTACTACTACTACGGCTACTACCACCACCACCACTACAACTACAATGCATCAAAATCGTGAGTTATTCAATATTTCTTTCACTTTAACTTGGCCAATATATTTTAATTTTGTGGTAATACATTCCCACTTAGCACTTCTTTGTGACTAGCATCATATTCCAGTGTTAATACTATGCTGTACAACCCCACATAACACTTCTTTGTGACTAGCATCATATTCTAGTGCTAATACTATGCTATACATTCCTCCATAGCACTTCTTTGTGACTAGCAGCATATTCTAGTGTTATTACTATGCAATACATCCCTCCATGGCACTTCTTTGTGACTAGCAGCATATTCTAGTGATATTACTATGCAGTACATCCCTCCATGGCACTTCTTTGTGACTAGCATTTTCTTTGACCAAGTTAAAGTGTGTTGACAGTTGCACCACCACTTATGATAGATATATTGATAGATAGATAGATGTTAGTTTCTCCACCATATGAGCTCCTGTGCAATAGATATGTTAAGTTGCTGCATCTTTTAGATAGACTGATAGGCAGATAGATAAATATTATAGATAGATAGACTGACAGATAGTTTGATCGATATGTTGAGAGTTGCTTCACCACTAAATTGAGTTCCTCTGATAGATAGGTGATAGATACAATTGTGATGGATAATGATGGATAGACAGTTGTGATGATGGTGATAGATAGATAGATGGTGATAGACAATGAGGGACAGTTGTGATGATGGTGATGATAGATACAATTGTGATAGATAATGATGGCTAGACAGTTGTGATGATGGTGATGATAGATACAATTGTGATAGATAATGATGGCTAGACAGTTGTGATGATGGTGATGATAGATACAATTGTGATAGATAATGATGGCTAGACAGTTGTGATGATGGTGATGATAGATACAATTGTGATAGATAATGATGGATGGACAGTTGTGATGATGATAGATAGATATATGGTGATAGATAATGATGGATGGACAGTTGTGATGATGATAAATAGATGGTGATAGATAATGATGAATAGACAGTTGTGATGATAGATAGATGGTGATAATGATGGCTAGACAGTTGTGATGATAGATAGATGGTGATAATGATGGCTAGACAGTTGTGATAGGTAGTGGTGATGATAGATAGGTGGTGGTAGATAATTTATAGTGATATAAAAACTAATATAGATAGATAAATGAACAGTGACTTGATAGATAGATAATGACATTGATGATGATAATTATAATTTCATAAGTGGAGGAGCAGCTTGTCATTATTGTTATTATTATTATTATTATTATTATTATTAATATGTGGCTAAGTATTTTATAACCTGTCTTTTTTTTTATTCAATCCAAATTAATTTCTGGATTGTTAAAAAAATATTATAGGCTAAGTTCATTAAGAGCCTCCTTGGTTACTAGTCGAATCAGACCTATTTCCAGCAATCATTCTGTATAATCTCCTTGGTTACTAGTGAAATTAAACCTCTTTCCTGCAATCAAGCTTTAGAATCTCCTTGGTTACTAGTCAAATCAAACCTCCCCAGCCATCATACTCTAGATTCTCCTTAGTTACTAGTCAAATCAAACCTCCCCAGCCATCATACTCTAGAATCTCCTTGGTTACTAGTCAGACCTCCCCAGCGATCATACTTCTTGGTTACTAGTCAAGTCAAACCTCCCCAGTGATCATACTCCTTGGTTACTAGTCAAATCAAACCTCATTCATGTGATTGTACAGTAGTCTTCTCGGTTACTAATCAAATGAATCTTCTATTTCATGCAATCAGGCTTCAGAATCTCCTTGGTTACTAATCAACTCTAGAATCTCCCTGGTTACTAGTGAAATAGTCACTGAGCTGAAAGGGGTCATGTTTTTACGTTGAAACAGTAAACTTACAATCAGACAGAAAAGAAAGGAGAGAGAGAAAGAGAAGAGAAAGAGGGCAGCAGCCTCAGGTTATAAAATGCTTATTTAATTAGCTTGCAATAAATGTGGGGGAGTTAGTCGTTTTCTCTCCCTGTTATTATGCATTTGCTGTACATTATTATTATTATTATTATTATTATTATTATTGTTGTTGTTGTTTTGTGATGTGCAATTTTTCTGATTACTCATGTAGATTTTTTCCTGTTGTAATTTCCATTGATATATTTGCATTATTATTGCTGTTGTCTTGTATATGTATATGGAGTACAGAGAGTGGATAGGATACGAAATAATGTGATTCATGAAAGTCGCAGAGTGAGGAAGTTTGTGGACACCAGAATCGAAGAGAGTGTACTGAGATGGTATGGTCATGTGGAGAGAATGGATAACAATAGAGTGGTGAAAAAGGTTAACCTGAGTGAATTTAAAGGACGGAGGAGGAGAGGTAGGCCAAGGAGAAGGTGGAGGGATATGGTGGATAAGTGTGTGAGGAAGAGAGGTATGGAAGTTGGTGAGGCTAGGGACCTGACAAGAGATCGAGCTGGCTGGATGAATTTGAAGGAGGGAGGAGGCGAGGTAGGCCAAGCAGAAGGTGAATATTGTGAGAAGTGCATGATCAGGGAATTGGCAACCCTTTTTTTAATGTGACAGTGTCCAGATTGACTATTGGATATGTTTAGGCTATGTGAAGCCACAGAACATGTTGAATGTTTTTGCATAATTATCCGATACAGCCAGGATTCCGTGGGCTTGAATGATGAGTGAATGGAAGCGTGGCCCATTGGATTGGACAAATTTGGGCTGTCTGGACATTTCTACTCCTCACCCTGCCCTGGGTGGGCAAGGAGGTCCCAATGATGATGATTATAAAATAACAGAACAGAGGGAGGAAAAATATAAAAATAATAATCCGTACACCAGATGACAGGTGCTTGTTAACCTTGCAGGGAATCATGGGTAGATGGCAGTTTTAGGCCAAGTTAAATTAGAAGGAGTATGTAACCTTTTAACCCAGCCATTGAGTTGCGTTTGATCCCAGGAGGATGCCGGCTCAACTCAATGCCGGTCCCAAGCCCGGATGAATTGGGGAGGGTTGGTGTCAGGAGTGGGTGTCCGGCCGTAAAAATTTGCCAAGCCCAGACATGGTATGGTTTACCGTACCGTTTAGCTGACTGAATATCAGGTGTTTTCCCTGGCTGAGTCATGTCCCCCCCTCCCTCCCCTTTACCTCTCTCTCACTGTCTCTCTTCGTGTGAGGTCTGGATGGTTGGGTACTTAGAATAGTCAACACATACATAGCCTCCCAGTTTCTGTCAAATTGATGTCGTCTCGCCATGCTTGCTAGTTGTGTGGGGATGGTCTTCTTACGAGGGGGTCGCTAAGAAGGGGTCTTAAATGTGATGCCCTGGCCCTAGGTTGTACTGCGCGAACCCACAACTGGCACGTAAGGTGAACGGCGAGATGTCACAAAGGGAGGACGTTCCAGCAATCACATGCACTCGGCCCTTGCGTGTGACAATCACGTGGTTGTTTTTTTTATATTTCTTTCCATTGAATAATGTATTTTCAATTTTGATTTTAGTAATTTTTATCACAAATGTTTATTATGTGCCGTGTGGGTGTTGGATGTACCTGAGAGGACGCTTTTGAGGCCATAACCCCTGGGTACAACAAACAATCGGACTATATGCCATTTTCACCCTGCCTGGCACCATATCTGTGGGGTCATCAACACCTAAGGCACTGATGTCATTCCTGATGGTGTCGGACTTGTTGAATTGAGTATAGTCTGGGCCGATGTGTTGCTCGTTAATCAGGGCACCAGCACTTATCTGAATGTCATACGTGGGACGCTGATACATATTTCACATCCACCCAGTCTTCACACACCATTGCTCTGACGGCTATGGTTCACACTCCATTGCTCTGATGGCTCTGGTTCACTCCATTGATCTGATGGCAATGATTTATGCGCCATTGCTCTGATGGGCATGGCACCCCAAACACCCCTTGAGTTAGATCGCTTTTGATCACAGCCACATGTACCACCTGAATATTCTGTATTAACTGGCAAGCCTTTAGAAAGGCATTTGTAGTGTGTGTGTGTGTGTGTGTGTCTTCCAGGGTGTCTCCAATTCATTAGCTTCCTAAATGGATGAGATTTTTAATTGTTAAAAATGTCACCAAGCTGCTAGGTTTCCAGATTAGATGTACTTTTATATATTATAAAAGTACGATGTCACCGAAACGTCACCAAGGTATTCTAAAGTACGATGTCACCAAAATGTCACCAAGCTACACTGTATAAAAAATATATCCGGATAAAGCCTGTGGTATGGGCCAGCTTGATTCGCTAGCTAGAACTTTTTCGATGCACATTGGTTTGGAAGGTGCTAAGCGTGCACCAGCGGGGATTGCTTTTCGGCCAGCATTCGATTCCGTTCCCAGCGTGAGCTTACAATTCCACACACACACCAGTTCCTGTTCCTGGTGTGGTTTCTTTGCGTCACACCCACCAGTTCCTGTTCCTGGTGTGGTTTCTTTGCGTCACACCCACCAGTTCCTGTTCCTGGTGTGGTTTCTTTGCGTCACACACACCAGTTCCTGTTCCTGGTGTGGTTTCTTTGCGTCACACACACCAGTTCCTGTTCCTGGTGTGGTTTCTTTGCGTCACACACACCAGTTCCTGTTCCTGGTGTGGTTTCTTTGCGTCACACACACCAGTTCCTCTTCTTGGTGTGGTTTCTTTGCGTCACACACACCAGTTCCTCTTCTTGGTGTGGTTTCTTTGCGTCACACACACCAGTTCCTGTTCCTGGTGTGGTTTCTTTGCGTCACACACATCAGTTCCTGTTCCTGGTGTGGTTTCTTTGCATCACACACATCAGTTCCTGTTCCTGGTGTGGTTTCTTTGCATCATACATCAGTTCCTGTTCCTGGTGTGGTTTCTGTGTCTCACACCAGTTCCTGCTCTTGGTGTGGTTTCTTTGTCACACACACCACTTCCTGTTCTCGGAGTGTTCCAAAGACAAAGATCAAGAAGAAATTGAAGACTAAATGCTTCCAGTTTGAAACGTTTCTCCAAATGTCAAACGTCTATTGCCATCGTTCAACACAGATTTCAGCATATCAAACTGCAGGGCCTATGCAATGATGATGATGATGATGGCAGCATGTCCAATGGAAGGGTGGTTGGGACGGGCATGGTGTGGGTCCGAGCAGCTTACCTCCTCGTGGTGGACCTGGGTAGAGTGATCTTCATGTATATTGTTGCTGTGGCTCCAGGTTCATTAGAAATATAAACCCTATGGATTGCAGCCTGAAATTGCGTTCCTGCAGCCCACAACCGTTGTTTGAAAGATGAGGCGAGGGGTGTTGAAATTGTTCTCCTGCAGGGTACGACTAATGTTTGGGAGATAGTTGAGGGATGTTTGTGTGGGTGGGCAGTAGAAGCACCCAGTTACATCAGCGCCACCACATGAAGGCGTCCCTCACTATGACCATATTTTAGAGCTGCTAGAAGCATATGAATGAAGATCACTCTAGCTGAAAGCTGCAATTTTTGACAAAGTTTGTTTAGTAACACAATTACTTAGTGGCATTATAAAATGGTTGTTGGCATTAAAATCTATGCTTGGTGACTAAGTACCAGTATATGCTTGGTGACATAATACTTGGTGACGAAGTACAGTATATGCTTGGTGACAATACTTGGTGACGAAGTACCAGTATATGCTTGGTGACATTACAGTATATGCTTGGTGACAATACTTGGTGACGAAGTACAGTATATGCTTGGTGACAATACTTGGTGACAAAGTACCAGTATATGCTTGGTGACAATACTTGGTGACAAAGTACCAGTATATGCTTGGTGACATTACAGTATATGCTTGGTGACAATACTTGGTGCTTGGTGACGAAGTACCAGTATGTGCTTGGTGACATTACAGTATATGCTTGGTGACATAATACTTGGTGATGTTACTTAAAGGTTTAGTCATAAGAGGTACTTGGATTATTTTGTCGTTTGATGATATCTTATAATAAGGGTGACATCCTAAAATGATTGTTTCATTAAAAAGAAAAAAAAAATCACTACAGCAAAGCATGGTGTGATAATTTTGTATTTTCTATGCATACTGTGTGTGTGTGTGTGTGTGTGTGTGTATATATATATAAACTATGTCCATTTTACACTGACTTGGCCCATAATTTCACAGCCTTGCATTGCTTTTCATGACTAGCCCAAATGCTGGGAAGAACCGCCTCCAGCATCAGTGTGTTCTACGTCCCATGTCATTGGTAGTGTATGTTAAATGATAAAAAAGTGTGCGGTGGGCCCAGAGTCGTTCAGTTGGTCCACTTGGTTTGTCCCATTTAACAGGATATCTGGTATGTACAATGGTTTGTCCAGGGATCTCAAAGGGTCCATTAAATCCCATGTCTGGTGTAGCGAGGGTTTAGTGTAGTAAAAACAGCTTCAGTACATGTATGTGGGAGTTTAAACCTGGTATCTGGTCTAGTGGGGTTTGGGAAAGCGGGGGTTTACTCTTCTGAAAACAGCGTCAGTACATACTTGCCTCTACCCGACTAATTGTTCCCATCACTTACAGGTACATGATTACGTGTTGGAGTGTGTTATGCAGATGGGGGCAGAAGAACACTGTGTTACAAGAGTGCTACTCAGGAGATCGGAGTGTGTTATTAGTGTTATTCAGAGACCAGAATGTGTTACTAGCATGTTACTTGTACTGTACCTTACTGTGTTACTCAAAAGATCAATGTGTTAATATATACTGTTACTGAAAGGATCAGAACGTTTTACAGGTGTGTTACTGAAAAGACTGGGATGTGTCACTATGTTACTGAAAAGACTGGAATGTGTTGATGTGTTACTCAGTGATCAGAATGTTAATAATGTCACTCAAAGTAATATGTTAATAATTTGTTACTGAAAAGATCGGAAAATGTTAATAATGTGTTACTCAAAGATCAGAGTGTTTTTTTATCGTATTCAAAAGATCAGAATGTGTTACTATATATACTCCATTTCACCAAGTTTGGCACCATGAGTGATGTCCTCAACACCTGTAGTACACACATACATTCAAACGTAGCCAGAGTTAATAAATCATGTGCACATGGTTATGTATGTACGTATGTATGCATTGTCATGTGCACCAAATCCATTACTTTTGGTTACTTATGGAAACTCATTACCTTTGGTTACGTATGTATGTAAATATGAATGTAGTCATGTGTACATAATGATCCATTTCCTTTGATTATGTGTATATGTATGTATATATGTAGTCATGTGTACATAATGATCCATTACCTTTGGTCACGTACCGGTATGTATGATGTATACATGTATATACGCACATACGTATTTAGTGTCGTGTACATATTTATCCACTGACTTTGGTGGTTATGTATGTATGTAGGTAGGGTCATGTGTACATAACGATCCGTTACCTTTGGTTACGTATGTATGTACAAATGTATAGTGTCAGGTGCACATAATGAGCCATTAACTTGGGTTACGTATGCATGTATGTATATGTATGTATGTAGTGTGGTTACGTATGCATGTATGTATATGTATGTATGTAGTGTGGTTACGTATGCATGTATGTATATGTATGTATGTAGTGTAGTTACGTATGCATGTATGTATATGTATGTATGTAGTGTGGTTACGTATGCATGTATGTATATGTATGTATGTAGTGTAGTTATGTATGCATGTATGTATATGTATGTATGTAGTGTAGTTACGTATGCATGTATGTATATGTATGTATGTAGTGTAGTTACGTATGCATATATGTATGTATGTAGTGTGGTTACGTATGCATGTATGTATATGTATGTATGTAGTGTAGTTATGTATGCATGTATGTATGTAGTGTAGTTACGTATGCATGTATGTATATGTATGTATGTAGTGTAGTTACGTATGCATGTATGTATATGTATGTATATGTATGTATGTAGTGTAGTTACGTATGCATGTATGTATGTAGTGTAGTTACGTATGCATGTATGTATATGTATGTATGTAGTGTGGTTACGTATGTATATGTATGTATGTAGTGTAGTTACGTATGCATGTATGTATATGTATGTATGTAGTGTGGTTACGTATGTATGTATGTAGTGTAGTTACGTATGCATGTATGTATATGTATGTATGTAGTGTGGTTACGTATGCATGTATGTATATGTATGTATGTAGTGTAGTTACGTATGCGTGTATGTATATGTATGTATGTAGTGTGGTTACGTATGCATGTATGTATATGTATGTATGTAGTGTAGTTACGTATGCATGTATGTATATGTATGTATAGTGTAGTTACGTATGCATGTATGTATATGTATGTATGTAGTGTAGTTACGTATGCATGTATGTATATGTATGTATGTAGTGTAGTTACGTATGCATGTATGTATATGTATGTATGTAGTGTGGTTACGTATGCATGTATGTATATGTATGTATGTAGTGTAGTTACGTATGCATGTATGTATATGTATGTATGTAGTGTAGTTACGTATGCATGTATGTATATGTATGTATGTAGTGTGGTTACGTATGCATGTATGTATATGTAGGTATGTAGTGTGGTTACGTATGCATGTATGTATATGTATGTATGTAGTGTGGTTACGTATGCATGTATGTATATGTATGTATGTAGTGTCATGTGCACATAATGAGCCATTAACATTGGTTACGTATGTATGTATATGTATGTATGTAGTGTCACGTGTGCATAATGGTCAATTAACTGGTTATGTATGTATGTTTGTCACCAAGGGCGACACGTGCAAGCAGGTTGGAGCCTTTAAAAAACGACAACGTACAACTGCGGACAGATGACTGGAGGCCACCCGCTGCATCACCTCGTCGTGCTGTGGTGCACATCTCACTGACAACTGAGTAGCGTCGTGGCTCTGCACTCAGGGGTCCAGCGTGCTACCGTTTCGAAACATTGCTCATTACGTGTCTGACTCAGGCTGGCTTACTCTCGTCTAAATGTAGTAATTCTTAAAAACTTTACAGTGTTATGAAATAATATGAAATATTTGTTGTCATGCTTCATTTAAATAACTTTTTACGGTTAATTATGTGTGTCATGGGCGTCAAGAACTGGCCAATGGAGTGGCTTGTTGTCGTCGTGCCACAGTGAGCTATTACTGAGTTCATTAGTCATTCCTGATGTCTAATTTGCGCATATTGCTTGTACTTATCTAAAGTGACAAATATAAGGTTATAAGGTTATCGCCCTTATCAGCTTAATGGCTTATGTGCACATGACACTACATACATATACAGTATACATTCATTCGTAACCAAAGGTAATGGATCGTTATGTACAATGACTACCAACCTGCCTACCTACATACATACATACGTGGCCAAAGGTAATGGATCACTAAGTGTACATGACTACATACATGCATATTTACGTACATGTATACGTAACCAAAGGTCATATGCACATGACATAAGTAACCCAAAGTAATGGATTATGTGCACATGACACTGCATACGTACATACATACCTAACCAGGGGTAATTGATCGTTATACACTACTTAGATACATACAGACGTAACCAGTCAGTGGCTCATTATGTGCGTTTCGTACATATACATAAATAAAGTTATTATATCATATGCACATGACTACATATAAATACGTACATGCATATCTAGAGACAACCGAAGTCAATGGATCATTATGTGCACATGACACATAGATAGATACATAATGGTAATGGATTATGTGCACATGACACTACGTACATGCATACATAGGTATATACGTAACCATAGGTAATGGATCATGTGCACATGACATACATACATACATAGGCTAACCAGAGTTAACCCTAGGGAAGAAAATTATACCAAAAATACAAGACTACATTTTATCAGTACAAATTAAACCATATGGATGTGTAAAAATAAGACATCCTTGATATATTTACCAAAAACTAGTAAAGAAATGGTGCCATTAGTACTAGTTTGGACTAAATTCTAAACAGGAACTATAACACATGAGTGGAATGTGAGTCATTTGTATTGCATTATGAATTAGGGGCAACAAGGCCCCAATTAACCCTTGTTGAACAATCATGGAATGTCAACATGGCTGTCCAGCGAACGCAGCCATCTACCCTAAGTGAATGATAGTTGGCATTTATTGTACGTGCGTTTTCAGGTTTATGCTAATGATACATATATATGTTATGTACTGTAATGCATTTTGTATGTGAATTTATTGATACATGTGTATTGTGTCATTACAACATGTACACTCGCTCCTGAGAGTATCGGTGCAGAATATGTGTTAAATATTATGACACACTGAACAAAGGAAACTGGAAATTGCGATTCTGTCCTCTCACACGCAGGCATCTCTAACAATAGATAACTGCTATATCAGATACCTCTTATGTCCTTCATAATGAGTAGGCAATGGCCGTCAATGTTATAATATATACAGGTCTTAACGGGCTGTCACTGCCACATGGTCGAATCATTCCCGATGACATCGGACCCACAGTGCACCGATACTCTCTGCAGCGAGTACACATATTACATATATGTATATTTTTCTATATTCTTATCGGTAAAACTACATACACATTCATAGATACATGATTACATACATGCATATATTCTTGCATACATACATATATACGTAACCACAACAAAGAGACACCATACCCTCAAAGAACAAGCACTGTCATCAATCACTTTTCACAAGTCAGCCATCTAAACCACCATCCCAAAGACCGGCGTATCATCCGACGTAAGCGACAGTTCCCCACAAACTCAGACTACGCACCTTTCACTTATAACCAGACGAAGCACGTCATTAACAACCTCAAGCACTCATCTGCCGGTGGACCAGACAACATAAGCAACATTCACCTTAAACACCTATGACCACAAGGCATACAAGCACTCGCCAACATATCAAACAACAGCTACTCACAACATAATACCCAACATCTTGAAGCATGGCAATATCATCACTAACCCTAAACCTAACAAAGACCCCACGTTACCCTCGTCACATCGCCCCATCACACTCCTCTGCACCCCTTCTTAAGTCACTGAACGACTGACACTACAACTAGTCACACCTCACATTCCCCTAGCCCAGTCACATCATGGCTTTAGGCCACTACACTCCACAAACGCCCTTCTTACAGACCTTACACAGAGAGTTTTCGATGGCATGAATTCAGCTAGGCCACCACACAGAACAATCCTAATCACACTAGACATTAGCAAAGCTTTTGATGCCATCCCCCGCCACAGCCTCACAAACAAAATACTCAAACATGCACAGTAAGAAAACGATGGCTGGCAAACTACTTAGCAGGCATATGTGCACACGTAACATTTGCCGGTCAGTCTTCTGACCCGTACACTCTTTAAGCTATACATACACGACGTACCCACACCCCACGCACCACAGATACACATAGCTTGCTATGCAGATGATATAACAATACGCACCAAAACGCAAACACAGCTGCACACATCATTCAACCTTACCTCAACACACTGCACGAATGGTTCACCACAAACAGGCTCAAACTAGCCCCAGCCAAATCTACAGTGACGCTTCTCTCAAACTGGACAGCATAACATTCACATGCCACACCTCACCATAAACAACACTCCCCTACCACACACACACACACACACAAAATCCTTGGTGTAAAGCGGGTACACACACGCGAACAGAACATCGTAACGTAACCCCTTCGTGTAACAAAAACGCCTATGTGGACGGGACCTCGTAACGTCACTGGTAACACCCGAGCGAACATATATGTTATGCGTTGAGCTTCGCTGCCGATCCACCAATTGTCGGTTTTTGCGCGTCGTATCAAAGAATGTTACAGGGTGAGGTTACGCAATGTGTGGACGGGACGTGTGTCCGACACCTATCAACTGGGTACAGCCGCTACACCGAGTCTGCTCAGTAATCAGTATGAGGCTGGTCCCTAAACAAAAATATATGACACAGGTTTTTAGAGTAATGTACCACTGTGACTGCCCCCATTTTCTTTCCTTTCTCCTCTTCACTGTATGATAATGTATATAAATATACGCGGCAGCTGCGACAGGTAAACTTGCCATTGTGAGAACAACCTCTAAACACGGACTGACTCCGACTGTTTGACGTGGGACGCATGACAGTTCGCGACGCGACGAGGTTCGGTTACAGACTCATCATTTCCACTCCTTGTTACCCGTATATTCGTCGCCCAACACGGCCTTGTTACGATACGGTGTTCTGTTCGCGTGTGTGTACCCGGCTTAACATACAATACATCAGTGTCATTTAAACAACACATCACAAACATTAAAGTAACACTAAGACTCAATGCCTGGAGGTCACTTGCCCATACAACATTCGGACACAACAAAGAAACCATCACCACAGTATACAAACAATACATACGTACAGTGATGAATTATGCAAGCCCTGCCTGGGCTTCTAACCTCACCAAAACACACTACAACACTCTACAGACCATACAGAACAAGGCCCTAAAAATACTCACGCTGCACAGCTACCACACCCACAGCCTGGCACTGCTGAGCCACTCACGGACATTGAGGGGACTGGCACTGCCTCTTGTGGTATCACACTAACATTAGGAGGTGCCTTTTGTGGCGTCACTATAACACGAGCCAGACATACCTGTATCTCCCACATTTTCAGTACATTGTATCACAGTCTTCGGTTCTTCACCATCCGTGTCAATATCGTGGCTATCTAGGGGTTCCATTATAATTTCCTAAGGGAAAATGGTACTATTGACCATATCCTCCAACTGCTGGTCAGTCAACGCCCGTGGTCTTGAGCGTGACATAATGACTTATCGTGACTGGTGTAAAAATAGAAAACAAAACACACACAAATTAGCCACACACACTGTTAGATGTTACGACTAGTAATATCAAACCATATTTCAGCTCTAGACACTCACTGATGTTCAGTAGAATAGCACACAAGCGTAGGTAATGACTGTCAAAATATTTGTGACAGACAAGGTCTCCTTCACTATCGGTAACCGTTTCCAAATGGTACCGCTGCTACTTGCCACGACGTAAATTTACGGAGGATGTGGGGATCACGTGTACTCCCTCGCATCTGATCAACGACTGCTGGTCCTACATGCCAGGCAGTGTCGCTATGAATGCTTCAATTAACGTGTTATTGGCGGATGTTCAAAGCCCCGAATCACTGTGGTATCAATTGGATGCAGAGTACTTGTCATTCGATCGTTATGTGCATATGACAACACACATACATTCATAGATACATGATTACATACATGCATACATTTTTGCATACATACATATATACGTAACCCAAGGTAAGGGATGATGTGCACATGACACATACATACAGACATAACCAAAGGTAAGGGATCATTGTGTACACATGACATACATTCATTACTAAAATTAATGGATCATATGCACATGACACATACATACATGTGTAACCAATGTTGATGGATTGGTATGTGCACGTAACACTATATACCTATACATACATATAGATGTAGAGTTAATGGATCATTATGTGCACATGCCATGGATACATGTGTACTTCACACCAGAAATTCAAGGCCTCATCAAACAACGGGACACACTACGACACTCCCCAACACTCCATACACAAGACACCGTACAACAAATACAAATGCAAGACCTCAACACTCAAATAAACAATAAAATATCAGAACAGCAAGCACTAAACTGGAAAAATTACCTCCAAACACTTGACCGGAAAACAAACATCAGCAAAGTCTACGAAACACTAAACAGCATCACACTTTCCAACAGCAACACCACACAATCACACGCTGTCATCACAACAAAGAGACACCATACCCTCAAACAACAAGCACTGTCATCAATCACTTTTCACAAGGCAGCCATCTAAACCACCATCCCAAAGACCGGCGTATCATCCGACGTAAGCGACAGTTCCCCACAAACTCAGACTACGCACCTTTCACTTATAACCAGACGAAGCACGTCATTAACAACCTCAAGCACTCATCTGCCGGTGGACCAGACAACATAAGCAACATTCACCTTAAACAGCTATGACCACAAGGCATACAAGCACTCACCAACATATCAAACAACAGCTACTCACAACATAATACCCAACATCTTGAAGCATGGCAATATCATCACTAACCCTAAACCTAACAAAGACTCCACGTTACCCTCGTCACATCGCCCCATCACACTCCTCTGCACCCCTTCTTAAGTCACTGAACGACTGACACTACAACTAGTCACACCTCACATTCCCCTAGCCCAGTCACATCATGGCTTTAGGCCACTACACTCCACAAACACCCTTCTTACAGACCTTACACAGAGAGTTTTCGATGGCATGAATTCAGCTAGGCCACCACACAGAACAATCCTAATCACACTAGACATTAGCAAAGCTTTTGATGCCATCCCCCGCCACAACCTCACAAACAAAATACTCAAACATGCACAGTAAGAAAACGATGGCTGGCAAACTACTTAGCAGGCAGATGTGCACACGTAACATGTGCCGGTCAGTCTTCTGACCCGTACACTCTTTAACCTATACATGCACGGCGTACCCACACCCCACACACCACAGATACAAATAGCTTGCTATGCAGATGATATAACAATACGCACCAAAACGCAAACACAGCTGCACACATCATTCAACGTTACCTCAACACACTGCACGAATGGTTCACCACAAACAGGCTCAAACTAGCCCCAGCCAAATCTACAGTGACTCTTCTCACAAACTGGACAACAGAACAGTCACATCCCACACCTCACCATAAACAACACTCCTCTACCACACACACACACACAAAATCCTTGGTGTAAAGCCGGGTACACACACGCGAACAGAACATCGTAATTTAACCCCGTCGTGTAACAAAAACGCCTATGTGGACGGGACCTCGTAACGTCACTGGTAACACCCGAGCGAACATATGTTATGCGTTGAGCTTCGCTGCCGATCCACCAATTGTCGGTTTTTGCGCGTCGCATCAAAGGATGTTACAGGGTGAGGTTATGCAATGTGTGGACGGGACGTGTGTCCGACACCTGTCAACTGGGTACCGCCGCTACGCCGAGTCTGCTCAGTAATCAGTATGAGGCTGGTCCCTAAACAAAAATATATGACACAGGTTTTTAGAGTAATGTACCACTGTGACTGCCCCCATTTTCTTTCCTTTCTCCTCTTCACTGTATAATAATGTATATAAATATACGCGGCAGCTGCGACAGGTAAACTTGCCATTGTGAGAACAACCTCTAAACACGGACTGACTCCGACTGTTTGACGTGGGACGCATGACAGTTCGCGACGCGACGAGGTTCGGTTACAGACTCATCATTTCCACTCCTTGTTACCCGTATATTCGTCGCCCAACACGGCCTTGTTACGATACGGTGTTCTGTTCGCGTGTGTGTACCCGGCTTAACATACAATACATCAGTGTCATTTAAACAACACATCACAAACATTAAAGTAACACTAAGACTCAATGCCTGGAGGTCACTTGCCCATACAACATTCGGACACAACAAAGAAACCATCACCACAGTATACAAACAATACATACGTACAGTGATGAATTATGCAAGCCCTGCCTGGGCTTCTAACCTCACCAAAACACACTACAACACTCTACAGACCATACAGAACAAGGCCCTAAAAATACTCACGCTGCACAGCTACCACACCCACATCCTGGCACTGCTGAGCCACTCACGGACATTGAGGGGACTGGCACTGCCTCTTGTGGTATCACTCTAACATTAGGAGGTGCCTTTTGTGGCGTCACTATAACACGAGCCAGACATACCTGTATCTCCCACATTTTCAGTACATTGTATCACAGTCTCCGGTTCTTCACCATCCGTGTCAATATCGTGGCTATCTAGGGGTTCCATTATAATTTCCTAAGGGAAAATGGTACTATTGACCATATCCTCCAACTGCTGGTCAGTCAACGCCCGTGGTCTTGAGCGTGACATAATGACTTATCGTGACTGGTGTAAAAATAGTAAACAAAACACACACAAATTAGCCACACACACTGTTAGATGTTACGACTAGTAATATCAAACCATATTTCAGCTCTAGACACTCACTGATGTTCAGTAGATTAGCGCACAAGCGTAGGTAATGACTGTCAAAATATTTGTGACAGACAAGGTCTCCTTCACTATCGGTAACCCTGTTTCCAAATGGTACCACTACTGCTTGCCACGACGTAAATTTACGGAGGATGTGGGGATCACGTGTACTCCCTCGCATCTGATCAACGACTGCTGGTCCTGCATGCCAGTGTCGCTATGAATGCTTCAATTAACGTGTTATTGACGGATGTTCAAAGCCCCGAATCACTGTCGTATCAATTGGATCCAGAGTACTTGTCATTCGATCGTTATGTGCATATGACAACACACATACATTCATAGATACATGATTACATACATGCATACATTCTTGCATACATACATATATACGTAACTCAAGGTAAGGGATGATGTGCACATGACACATACATACAGACATAACCAAAGGTAAGGGATCATTGTGTACACATGACATACATACATTACTAAAATTAGTGGATCGTATGCACATGACACATACATACATGTGTAACCAATGTTGATGGATTGGTATGTGCACATGGCATACAATTATACATACGGTACATAAATAACCAGAGTTATTGGATCATGTGCACGTAACACTATATACATACATACAGACGTAGAGTTAATGGATCATTATGTGCACATGCCATGGATACATGTGTACTTCACACCAGAAATTCAAGGCCTCATCAAACAACGGGACACACTACGACACTCCCCAACACTCCATACACAAGACACCGTACAACAAATACAAATGCAAGACCTCAACACTCAAATAAACAATAAAATATCAGAACAGCAAGCACAAAACTGGAAAAATTACCTCCAAACACTTGACCGCAAAACATCAGCAAAGTCTACGAAACACTAAACAGCATCACACTTTCCAACAGCAACACCACACAATCACACGCTGTCATCACAACAAGAGACACCATACCCTCAAAGAACAAGCACTGTCATCAATCACTTTTCACAAGTCAGCCATCTAAACCACCATCCCAAAGACCGGCGTATCATCCGACGTAAGCGACAGTTCCCCACAAACTCAAACTACGCACCTTTCACTTATAACCAGACGAAGCACGTCATTAACAACCTCAAGCACTCATCTGCCGGTGGACCAGACAACATAAGCAACATTCACCTTCAACACCTATGACCACAAGGCATACAAGCACTCGCCAACATATCAAACAACAGCTACTCATACAACATAATACCCAACATCTTGAAGCATGGCAATATCATCACTAACCCTAAACCGAACAAAGACCCTACGTTACCCTCGTCACATCGCCCCATCACACTCCTCTGCACCCCTTCTTAAGTCACTGAACGACTGTCACTACAACTAGTCACACCTCACATTCCCCTAGCCCAGTCACATCATGGCTTTAGGCCACTACACTCCACAAACACCCTTCTTACAGACCTTACACAGAGAGTTTTCGATGGCATGAATTCAGCTAGGCCACCACACAGAACAATCCTAATCACACTAGACATTAGCAAAGCTTTTGATGCCATCCCCCGCCACAGCCTCACAAACAAAATACTCAAACATGCACAATAAGAAAACGATGGCTGGCAAACTACTTAGCAGGCAGATGTGCACACGTAACATTTGCCGGTCAGTCTTCTGACCCGTACACTCTTTAAGCTATACATACACGACGTACCCACACCCCACGCACCACAGATACACATAGCTTGCTATGCAGATGATATAACAATACGCACCAAAACGCAAACACAGCTGCACACATCATTCAACCTTACCTCAACACACTACACGAATGGTTCACCACAAACAGGCTCAAACTAGCCCCAGCCAAATCTACAGTGACGCTTCTCTCAAACTGGACAGCATAACATTCACATGCCACACCTCACCATAAACAACACTCCCCTACCACACACACACACACAAAATCCTTGGTGTAAAGCGGGTACACACACGCGAACAGAACATCGTAACGTAACCCCTTCGTGTAACAAAAACGCCTATGTGGACGGGACCTCGTAACGTCACTGGTAACACCCGAGCGAACATATATGTTATGCGTTGAGCTTCGCTGCCGATCCACGAATTGTCGGTTTTTGCGCGTCGCATCAAAGGATGTTACAGGGTGAGGTTACGCAATGAGTGGACGGGACGTGTGTCCGACACCTGTCAACTGGGTACCGCCGCTACGCCGAGTCTGCTCAGTAATCAGTATGAGGCTGGTCCCTAAACAAAAATATATGACAGGTTTTTAGAGTAATGTACCACTGTGACTGCCCCCATTTTCTTTCCTTTCTCCTCTTCACTGTATGATAATGTATATAAATGTACGCGGCAGCTGCGACAGGTAAACTTGCCATTGTGAGAGCAACCTCCAAACACGGACTGACTCCGACTGTTTGACGTGGGACGCATGACAGTTCGCGACGCGACGAGGTTCGGTTACGGACTCATCATTTCCACTCCTTGTTACCCGTATATTCGTCGCCCAACACGGCCTTGTTACGATACGGTGTTCTGTTCGCGTGTGTGTACCCGGCTTAACATACAATACATCAGTGTCATTTAAACAACACATCACAAACATTAAAGTAACACTAAGACTCAATGCCTGGAGGTCACTTGCCCATACAACATTCGGACACAACAAAGAAACCATCACCACAGTATACAAACAATACATACGTACAGTAATGAATTATGCAAGCCCTGCTTGGGCTTCTAACCTCACCAAAACACACTACAACACTCTACAGACCATACAGAACAAGGCCCTAAAAATACTCACGCTGCACAGCTACCACACCCACAGCCTGGCACTGCTGAGCCACTCACGGACATTGAGGGGACTGGCACTGCCTCTTGTGGTATCACACTAACATTACGAGGTGCCTTGTGTGGCGTCACTATAACACGAGTCAGACGTACCTGTATCTCCCACATTTTCAGTACATTGTATCACAGTCTCCGGTTCTTCACCATCTATGTCAATATCGTGGCTATCTAGGGGTTCCATTATAATTTCCTAAGGGAAACTGGTACTATTGACCGTATCCTCCAACTGCTGGTCAGTCAACGCCCGTGGTCTTGAGCGTGACATAATGACATCGTGACTGGTGTAAAAATAGTAAACAAAACACACACAAATTAGCCACACACACTGTTAGATGTTACGACTAGTAATATCAAACCATATTTCAGCTCTAGACACTCACTGATGTTCAGTAGATTAGCGCACAAGCGTAGGTAATGACTGTCAAAATATTTGTGACAGACAAGGTCTCCTTCACTATCGGTAACCCTGTTTCCAAATGGTACCGCTGCTACTTGCCACGACGTAAATTTACGGAGGATGTGGGGATCACGTGTACTCCCTCGCATCTGATCAACGACTGCTGGTCCTACATGCCAGGCAGTGTCGCTATGAATGCTTCAATTAACGTGTAATTGGCGGAAGTTCAAAGCCCCGAATCACTGTGGTATCAATTGGATGCAGAGTTACTTGTCATTCGATCGTTATGTGCATATGACAACACACATACATTCATAGATACATGATTACATACATGCATACATTTTTGCATACATACATATATACGTAACCCAAGGTAAGGGATGATGTGCACATGACACATACATACAGACATAACCAAAGGTAAGGGATCATTGTGTACACATGACATACATACATTACTAAAATTAATGGATCGTATGCACATGACACATACATATGTGTAACCAATGTTGATGGATTGGTATGTGCACATAACACTATATACCTATACATACATATACTGTAGATGTAGAGTTAATGGATCATTATGTGCACATGCCATGGATACATGTGTACGCAAGAACTCAACACTCAAATAAACAATAAAATATCAGAACAGCAAGCACTAAACTGGAAAAATTACCTCCAAACACTTGACCGGAAAACAAACATCAGCAAAGTCTACGAAACACTAAACAGCATCACACTTTCCAACAGCAACACCACACAATCACACGCTGTCATCACAACAAAGAGACACCATACCCTCAAAGAACAAGCACTCTCATCAATCACTTTTCACAAGTCAGCCATCTAAACCACCATCCCAAAGACCGGCGTATCATCCGACGTAAGCGACAGTTCCCCACAAACTCAGACTACGCACCTTTCACTTATAACCAGACGAAGCACGTCATTAACAACCTCAAGCACTCATCTGCCGGTGGACCAGACAACATAAGCAACATTCACCTTAAACACCTATGACCACAAGGCATACAAGCACTCGCCAACATATCAAACAACAGCTACTCACAACATAATACCCAACATCTTGAAGCATGGCAATATCATCACTAACCCTAAACCCAACAAAGACTCCACGTTACCCTCGTCACATCGCCCCATCACACTCCTCTGCACCCCTTCTTAAGTCACTGAACGACTGATAGTACAACAAGTCACACCTCACATTCCCCTAGCCCAGTCACATCATGGCTTTAGGCCACTACACTCCACAAACACCCTTCTTACAGACCTTACACAGAGAGTTTTCGATGGCATGAATTCAGCTAGACCACCACACAGAACAATCCTAATCACACTAGACATTAGCAAAGCTTTTGATGCCATCCCCCGCCACAACCTCACAAACAAAATACTCAAACATGCACAGTAAGAAAACGATGGCTGGCAAACTACTTAGTAGGCAGATGTGCACACGTAACATTTGCCGGTCAGTCTTCTGACCCGTACACTCTTTAACCTATACATGCACGGCGTACCCACACCCCACACACCACAGACACAAATAGCTTGCTATGCAGATGATATAACAATGCGCACCAAAACGCAAACACAGCTGCACACATCATTCAACGTTACCTCAACACACTGCACGAATGGTTCACCACAAACAGGCTCAAACTAGCCCCAGCCAAATCTACAGTGACTCTTCTCACAAACTGGACAACAGAACAGTCACATCCCACACCTCACCATAAACAACACTACCACACACACACAAAATCCTTGGTGTAAAGCCGGGTACACACACGCGAACAGAACATCGTAACTTAACCCCGTCGTGTAACAAAAACGCCTATGTGGACGGGACCTCGTAACGTCACTGGTAACACCCGAGCGAACATATGTTATGCGTTGAGCTTCGCTGCCGATCCATCAATTGTCGGTTTTTGCGCGTCGCATCAAAGGATGTTACAGGGTGAGGTTATGCAATGTGTGGACGGGACGTGTGTCCGACACCTATCAACTGGGTACCGCCGCTACGCCGAGTCTGCTCAGTAATCAGTATGAGGCTGGTCCCTAAACAAAAATATATGACACAGGTTTTTAGAGTAATGTACCTCTGTGACTGCCCCCATTTTCTTTCCTTTCTCCTCTTCACTGTATAATAATGTATATAAATATACGCGGCAGCTGCGACAGGTAAACTTGCCATTGTGAGAACAACCTCTAAACACGGACTGACTCCGACTGTTAGAGGTGGGACGCATGACAGTTCGCGACGCGACGAGGTTCGGTTACGGACTCATCATTTCCACACCTTGTTCCCCGAATCTTCGTCGCTCAACACGGCCTTGTTACGATACGGTGTTCTGTTCGCGTGTGTGTACCCGGCTTAACATACAATACATCAATGTCATTTAAACAACACATCACAAACATTAAAGTAACACCAAGACTCAATGCCTCGAGGTCACTTGCCCATACAACATTCGGACACAACAAAGAAACCACCACCACAGTATACAAACAATACATACGTACAGTGATGAATTATGCAAGCCCTGCCTGGGCTTCTAACCTCACCAAAACACACTACAACACTCTACAGACCATACAGAACAAGGCCCTAAAAATAATCACATGCTGCACAGCTACCACACCCACAGACCACCTACATCAAGAAACCAAAGTCCTCAAAGTCAAGGATCACCTAGACAGAGGCACCCAGTTTCTTGCTGCAGTCTCCACAAACCTACAACATCCACTACAGTACATGGCAGCACATCCAACCACACCAAGGAACATCAAAACTACACCCAGCACACGATACCATACACAAATACTGTCATCTCTCCCCTCTCGCCCACCGCAAACCAGCTTCCAGAAGCATATCCACACTCATATCACTCGCCGCTCCATTCAGTCTCTTAAAGACAATACACAGATGCATGCACGGGCTCCTGACATCCACCCTTCTGAATCCTATCTTCCTCGTGAGGACATGGTCCACCTGGCCAGGCTGAGATGTGGGCACCATCCAGCCCTCTTAAACTACCATAAGGGGCTGGATGACTCCGTCGCTGATGCCTGTCCAGGATGCAACACAGCACCCCATACTATTAAGCACATTATGGAAGACTGCATTGCATACAATCACCTATGCCAACAACACAACATACACTCTTTGAGAGCTCTGTGGGAAAGCCCGGTCTCGGCCATGGCCTTCCTTAGGGACTCGAGGGGGCTGTTCGGCCAGACTGCCTCGGGAACAACTACTACTACAATTGTGTACTTAAAGTTAATGGATGATGTGCACATTATGTGCACATGACATACATACGTAACAAGTTAATTGATCATTATGTGCACATGACGTACATACACATGCATATGCACGTGGATCATTATGTGTACATGAATATGTGCACGACACACACACATCCACTCACACAAACACCGATATTACGCAAGTATTGTATGGAAGGGGGTATGAAAAACCGTATACTTTTTTGTATGAAGGCTTTCACCTATTTGTTCCTATTGAACGCCGTTGTTTTTAGCATATTTATTGCTTGGATTCGATAGGTAATGCCTTAATCTGTTGGGTATTTCATTTTGAGACGAATATATTATATATTTACGTCACAAATTCATGTTTTTGTTCCAATATTTTTCCCATTTGTGCCTATTGAACCCAATTGGTTTTGGCATATTTATTAATTGGGTTTGATAGGTAATGCATAGATCTACTACCTGTTACATTTTGAGACGAATCTGTAAGATATTTACGTCAAAAAATCATTTTTAACCAAAATTACCTAATACCTATTTTCCCTTGAGAGGTAGGTTGATGAAACCTTGCTCAGTCGATCGGGAAGGAAAAAGTAGGTCCAGGTTATAAAAAGGGGCGACCTATTCGCTCCATTTTGCTCTAAAATGCACCGTTTTCGAGATATGGCCGATTTTCTGTTTTTTGCCTCAAAATCGGCCTACAAACCGCTGATTTTCACCACGATTTTGTGCAAGGTGACCGTCATCCTCCTCTCTTTTTCCCTCACCTCGTCCTCCGAATCATTCCTTCTCCCCAAGTCCCCATCCTACGTCTCCTGCTCCTCTTTTTCTTCCCCCCCACCTCCTTCCCTTCCTCCTCCAACCCCTTCTCAACCCCCTTCCCTCCCCCTCCTTTCCTTTCATTTCCCCTTCCCTCCTCCTCCTCCTCCCCTCTCCTCTCCCTCCCCTCCTCCTACCCCCTCCCCCTTCTCCCCTCTCCCACCTCCGCTCCTCTCCCCTTCCCCTCCGCTCTTCTCTCCCTCTTCCATTCCCCCCTTCCCCTCCCTCCTCCTCCTCTTCTCATCCCCCCCTTTCCTCCCCCTCCGCTCCTCATTCCCCCTCCCCCTCCCCTCCTTTCCCCTCTTCCTTCCCCTCCGCACTTCTCTCCCCCCTCCATTCCCCCCTCTCCTCCTTCCCCTTCTCATCCCCCCTTCCCTCCCCCTCCCCTCCTTCCCCTTTTCATCCCCCTCCCCTCCTTCCCCTTCTCATCCCCCCTTCCCTCCCCCTCCCCTCCTTCCCCTTCTCATCCCCCCTTCCCTCCCCCTCCTCTCCTTCCCCCTTCCCTCCCCCTCCTCTCCTTCCCCTTCTCATCCCCCCTTCCCTCCCCCTCCTCTCCTTCCCCTTCTCATCCCCCCTTCCCTCCTCCTCCTCATCCCCCCTTCCCTCCCCCTCTCCTTCCCCTTCTCATCCCCCCTTCCCTCCCCCTCCTCTCCTTCCCCTTCTCATCCCCCCTTCCCTCCCCCTCCTCTCCTTCCCCTTCTCATCCCCCCTTCCCTCCTTCTCCTCCCCTCTCCTCTCCCTCCCCTCCTCCTACCCCCTCCCCCTTCTCCCCTCCTCCATTCCCCCCTCCCCCTCCTTCCTCCTCTTCTCCTCCTCCCCTTCTTATCCCCCCCTTTCCTCCCCTTCCCCTCCGCACTTCTCTCCCCCCTCCCCTCCTTCCCCTTCTCATCCCCCCTTCCCTCCCCCTCCCCTCCTTCCCCTTCTCATCCCCCCTTCCCTCCCCTTCTCATCCCCCCTTCCCTCCCCCTCCCCTCCTTCCCCTTCTCATCCCCCCTTCCCTCCCCCTCCCCTCCTTCCCCTTCTCATCCCCCCTTCCCTCCCCCTCCCCTCCTTCCCCTTCTCATCGCCCCGTGCCTCCCCAGTCCATCCTTCCCCTTCTCATCACCCTTCCCTCCCCCTCCCCTCCTTCCCCTTCTCATCCCCCTTCCCTCCCCCTCCTCCTTCCCCTTCCCTCCCCCTCCCCTCCTTCCCCTTCTCATCCCCCCTTCCCTCCCCCTCCTCTCCTTCCCCTTCTCATCCCCCCTTCCCTCCCCCTCCTTCCCCTTCTCATCCCCCCTTCCCTCCCCCTCCCCTCCTTCCCCTTCTCATCCCCCCTTCCCTCCCCCTCCTCTCCTTCCCCTTCTCATCTCCCCTCCCCTCCTTCCCCTTCTCATCCCCCTTCCCTCCCCCTCCCCTCCTTCCCCTTCTCATCCCCCCTTCCCTCCCCCTCCTCTCCTTCCCCTTCTCATCCCCCCTTCCCTCCCCCTCCTCTCCTTCCCCTTCTCATCTCCCATCCCTCCTCTCCTTCCCCTTCACATCCCCCTTCCCTCCCCTCCTCCTTCCCTCTCCCCCCTTCCCTCCCCCTCTCTCCTTCCCCTCTCCTCCCCCTTCCCTCCCCTCCTCTCCCTCTCCCTCCTCCATCCCCTCCCCCTCCTCCTTCCCCTCCTGTCCCTCCCTCCTCCTCCCCCCTCCCCCTCCTTCCTCCCCCTCCTCCTCCGCTCCTCTCTCCCCCTTCCCCTTCTTCCCCCTCCTCTCCTCATTCCCCCTCTTCCTTCTCCGCACTTCTCTCCCCCCTCCCCTCTTTTCTCCTCTTCCTTCCCCTCCGCACTTCTCTCCCCCCTCCCTTCTTCCTTCCCCTTCTCATCCCCCCTTCCCTCCCTTTCTCATGAAGTAACATGTTGGCTATACACCAGTACTTAGGACACAGAAAAACCATTTTGTATGCATCAATTTATTTTGTACTTTTGTCAGTTACAATTTAACAATATACTCATCTTAACCTGGCCGAAAAGGTAAGTAGCACTGAATATGGCTGCTTATAAAAATTCTCAGAAACACCGAACTCAATATATATTACCAGTTCAGACGGGGGGGGGGGGATAGAGACAGGCAGAGGAAGTGGGTGAGAGGAGGGGGGGGAGGACAAAGAAAGGGAGCCAGATGGAGTGGGAAAGAGGAGAGAGGCAGTGGAAGGAAAATGGTATCAGCCAACAGGTCCCCTGGACCATCCTTTATCTCATCTCAGCCAACAACTGGGGGGCGCGGTAGCACAGTGGTAGCGCGTTGGACTTGTAATTTGGGGATTGCAAGTTCGAGCTTCGCCCGGGCTGCCGCGCCGGGAGGGGTAGCTCCCGCCTGTAACCCTAGCGGGGCTATATAGTCCAATACAGGGCTTAGCTCGGGGGAACTCCATTTTCTCCCATTTCATCTCGGCCATCTCCTGAATCCTTGATCTCATCTCAGCCAACAGGTCACCTAGGCCGTTTTCGATCCGATTTCAGCCAGCATATTAACTGGGCTGACAGTCTGATCTCGTCCATTACGCATCCTGAGCCGTTTTTGATCATCCACTGGTTCCCTGGGCTGTCTTTGATCTGATCTAAGCCAACAAGTTACCTGGGCAGTCTAGTCTGATCTTGTCCAATAGGTGTCCTGGGCTGTCTTCAATCTGATCTTGGGCAACATGTCAACTGGGCCACCGCTCCTTGATCAGATCTCGGGCACCAGTTGATAATCAACGGTCTCCTCCGAGCTAAAGCACCTCAATAATTGAGGGAACTGGCGTAAGTGCTTCAGCATTCCGCCGAGCGGCACCCTGAGAGACAAAGGTCGGATACAGAGTGGTCACCTGGACAACGCCGAGAAGCCCATTGATGTCCTATTCCCTTGTCCCTCTTCCCAGACCCCTTATTCAGTACCTCATGTGTATGTGTGTGCCCTCTGGTGCTCGGCAGTGGAAGGAGACGGTCAGGGAAGGAAGAGGGAGAGACATACGAAGAGGGTGAGAAAGAGAAAGGGAGGAAGAGGGGGGGGGAGGAAGTGGAGAGAGAGAGAGGGAGATGGAAAACAGAGAGAGAGGCAGGAAGAGTGGAGAGAGAGAGAGAGAGGAAGGGGTGAGATGGAGAAGGGGAGAAAAGGAGGCAGATGAGGAGAGAGAGAGAGGGGGGGGGACAGGAGGGGGAGAAGGGAGAGGCAGTGAGGGAGAAGGGAGAGGCAGTGAG
Organism: Coenobita brevimanus; assembly: GCF_032717465.1. Lineage (NCBI taxonomy): Eukaryota > Metazoa > Arthropoda > Malacostraca > Decapoda > Coenobitidae > Coenobita > Coenobita brevimanus. Next base: position 177,920 of record NW_027642103.1, read on the forward strand.
GGAGAAGGATGGGCAGTGAGAGCAGGGGACAGTGAGTGAGAGAGGTGGGACTGAGTGAGATGGGAGGGTAGTATGAAAGATAGGCAAGAGGGGGGGAGGCAGTGATAGAGGCAGTAAAAGACTGGGGGGAGCAGCGAGGAGGTGATAAGAGAAAGAAGTGGGGGTTCAGTAAGTAGAGGAGGGGGCAGCAAAAGAGAGAGAGAGAGAGGGGGGGGGGACAGTAAGCGAAAGGAGTTTAGTGAGAGGCAGTATGAGAAAGAGAGGACAGTAAGAGACAAGGGAGTTTAGTGAGCGGAAGTATGAGAGACAATAGTAAGACAGTGAAGGGAGTTTAGTGAGAGGCAGTACGAGAAAGAGGGGATAGTGAGGGAGTGAAAGGATAGTGAGAGGCAGTACGAGAAAGAGAGGATAGTGAGAGTGAGAAGGGAGTTTAGTGAGAGGCAGTTCGAGAAAGAGAGGATAGTAAGAGAAGGGAGTTTTGTGAGAGGCAGTACAAGGAAGAGGGTTAGTTGGAGAGAAGGGAGTTTGGTGAGAGGCAGTTCGAGAAAGAGAGGATAGTAAGAGAGGAGTTTAGTGAGAGGCAGTACAAGAAAGAGGGTTAGTTGGAGAGAAGGGAGTTTAGTGAGAGGCAGTACGAGAAAGGGGGTGGGGTTCAATAAAAGTGAGTGGGGGTAGTAAGAGAGAAAGGAAGTAAGAGATAGAGAGGGGGGCAGCAAAAGGGAAAGGGGGGGATTGCAAAAGGGAAAGGGGCGGTTGCTAGAAGAGGAGGAGGCAGAAGAACGATAGGAACCTAGTGCCAAAATCCAGCACAAAGCCGGATCATCGGCTACAAATTGTGTACGTTAGGTGGGCCGGAAGAAATGGATCAATGGAAGGAGTATATCATATCACAGATGGGGCTATTGAAATAAGGAACAGAATTAGATGTCGGAAAGAAGACCAACAGAGGTAAGGAAGGACAGGATATTATGGAGGGAAAAATACGGACTCTCGGAGAAAGTCTGCAAGAACGGGGGGACGTTGGAGGCGAGACAAAAATGGAAATGCAACACGTCGCTGTAGTGTGTAGAGTGGACAATCAAGGAGAATATGGCGTACAGAAAGAATGGTATTGCAACGAGTACAAAAGGGAGGGCGACCACCAGACATCAAATAAGAGTGGGTAAGTCGAGTATGACCAATTCTAAGGCGAGCTAAAGCCGTCTCCCACCTCCTATTACGGTGGCAAAGGGTCAACCATGGAGAAATAAACGGTTAAACAACACGTAGTTTGTTATTAGTGACAAGAGAGCCACCGGTGCTGAAGGAAGGATGACAGAGCAGGAAGAAGGTCAGAGACTGGAGTGAGGAAGGAAGGAGAGACATCCCTGGTAACTCCCATACGAGCCAACTGATCAGCACGTTCATTGCCCACGACACCCACATGTCCCGGGACCCAACAGAACTGGACTCTTCTACGACGAGAGGAGATACGGAACAACCATTCCAAGATACGAAGAACTAGAGGGTGAGACGCAAAAGGTGACTGAAGAAGGGTTAGAGCACTATATGAATCAGAGAATATCACAAATGAGGAGGAGGAGGCACGACAAATATACCGTAACGCAAACAAGAGGGCATATAACTCTGCTGTTAGAACACCTGCATAGGTAGGAAGGCTAAAATGATAAAGTGTCAGGAAAGAGTATCGCGAATCCAATGCCAGCAGGAGTTTTTGAACCATCAGTGTATATAGGGACAGCAGAGGAATGTTGGGAGAGAAGGTCTGAAAACCAAGAACGGAGAATGAATGGAGGAGAATTGGACTTGGAATAAGGGAAAATGGAAGGAGGGGGCAGAGAAAGAGGAAATAAGAGGGGGGAAAGAGTAGTAAGATGGGAGGGGAGAGAGAGAGAGAGAGAGAGAAAAAATAGAGTTCACTACTTCCACTACAGTAATTTCGACTTACCTTCATAACAGAAAAATACAGGTCATGGTAGATGGTATTCTCAGTTTCACATATAAATATTGACTTACCTCATGTATCAGGCTTGGCGCAAACCCTCTTTCTCATTCATATTAATGACCTATCTGTCATGCACAACCCAATACATTCTTATGCTGATGACTCAACCCGTCACAGTTCTTTCACATTTATTACCTCCTTTACACAATTTGATATAAACTCTCAAATAAACACAGCAATTTCTCAGAACCATGACCTTTTTTAAAATTAATGGGGGAAAAAGAAAAATCTGGTTTCATTTAATGCTCAGAAAACTAAGTACATTAATTTCTCCAACAGAAAGAATCCCTCAGACTCTCTCATAATTTTAAATGATGTCAATATTCCCATATCCACTACAATTGATATCCTAGGTGTTACTCTAAACCCCAATCTAAGCTGGACAGCTTATGTTAAATCCCTTGCAAAGGGTGCTTCTACGTACAGAGTACGTGAGTTCTTCACTGACGAGCAGATGGCCACAATATACTAAAGTCATGTGCGTTCTCAGATCAAATACTGTTCACCACTGTGCAGTGGATGTGGAGCGGTTGCCTCGAGGCAGTTGGACAAAATTCAAAATAAACCCATTAGATTAATCAATAATCCTGCCATAACACACACATACAAATTCACATGACATATACTAATGCTCATTTGTTGTAATAGAAACATAAATATCCCCCAGAAATGTCACTGATATTGCATCCATGTCCACAAACTTGTAACTCTGATTAGTGATTGCACACAAATTGTAGGGAAACATGAGTATAGCATCCATCATCCAATCCTACGTTGCCCCATGAGCAGCGTAGGAGCCTGGGGCTAGGCATGTTGGTCCTGACATTTAAGATGAGAGTGTAGCAACCCTAAATAATAAACATGTCAACAAGCAGTATTTGTATCAAAACACTGTAAAAGGCAAATTTTCCTCTCACTTCCAAGCTTCCACTGATAGCAGATTGGCAAAGCTTGGAACCTTGGATGACCGAGAATGGATCTAAACTGCCCAGGCTTGTGTAACAGGACCTACCTATATATATTTTGAACAATTTTGTTAATAAATTACATCAATGAAGGATGACACTATCAAGGTCAAGTGGCAGAGCAGCAGGGTAAGTGTATATACTCAGGACAAAGCACCTGTATGCTGGTCAGTCTGCCACATCTGACATACAGTAAACTCTCAATTTTGTGGATCACTGACGGCAAAACCCTGTACACTGTTTGTAAAATATGGCCTCATACCTATGACACCAATTACCAAAGTTCATACAAATACTGTATATCTCACTAACATAAATATAAACGCATTCATAATAATCAAGAAAGCTAAAGAAAAACAAAGCCTTAACATTATTATGTGCATAAAAGAATGCATAAATCTCCCCCACACACCAGGCTTTACCACGAACAGTGACGTCATCCAATATTCTGGTGTCTAACTATAAAAATATAATGATAATAATCCATCCAACCATCATCCAGTCCTATACTGCCCCATGAGGAGCGTAGGAGCCCTATGATTCTATCCAAGTTGCTTCACTAAGAGTCTGGGTCCTGCTAAGCCTCACATGGTTCTGAATGTAGTGCTTCTGTACTCTAGTTTATTCTTGATGCTGCCAAACTATTTCACCCAGTCTAGGAAATGCATCGTGCTAAAAGCAATTTATTAAGGCTATATGTGTAACCCATCCAGTTGATAAGAGACAGCAAATAAACGAAAATGTCCAAGACTTCAGTTAGTTTTATCCTGTACAGTATACCATTACCGTCATCCACTCCCTTGATGATGTACTGCATTCAGGTAACTCTGCACTGAGTGCCAAGCTGTGGTTGCTGGCAGGATAACTAGACCTATCATGCAGGATGATTTGAAATGCTGCTAATTCTATCCACTATTTAGAAGTTTGAATACTGCAGAGGGAGAACATACAGAGATTTATACTACAGTAATTGGCAATATTATCCTATAATCCTCACAGTCTTCTCTTAAATACTTCATTCATTATCCCAGCATTTCAAATGCAGATTAAAACAGCATAAAATACACTAGTACAATTCTGCCTGAGATGTTCATAAACACAAACAAGCCCAGCTGTTATATTACTGGCCTTCATTACGAAAAGATATAAACAATCATATAGACAGAAGCGAATCATGTGCAAAACACAAAGGATACCCAATCACACCTGCACCGATGGGTAATTACCCTGTACCACATCAACCATGGGACGCTGTCACTGTTGATTTACTCTAAGATGCCATTATCATACAATAATAACCTATACCTATTAGTAGCAACGGATCATTTTTCCCGTTATGTCATTTTAGCTCCAATTAAAGATAAGACAGCAGAGACAGTAGCAAAGGCATTAACAGATAATGTAATATGTCGCTTTACTACCCCAAAGGTACTAATAAGTGATAATGGAGGAGAATTTCTGAGATCTTACAAGAAATATGTAAACAATACAACATCAAAAAGGTTAACATTTTAGCCTATCACCCAGCATCTAATGGGTTAGTAGAGAGACAAAACAAAAAAGTATTAGATGTGCTACGACACATTCTCAGTGAAAATTATGCAAGCTGGGATGATTGGATTCCCAGAGTAGAAGCCTCAATTAATGGATCTATAAATAAATTCATAGGTGACACACCACATTTCATTATATATGGGACAGATAAAAAACTACCAAATACACCCCTTCCCCTCTAAAAATAACAACACTTTGGTCATCATCAACATCAACACAGATATTGAACTCATCATGGTCTCCAAGAGACGGAACACTGTCACTTTTGCAAGTGAATCAACGATTGAACGAAAGTGCCGCACATCCTTACATGCTGTTCATCTTTGTCCTGCGTACATTTTCACATTTCAGCCTACTGATACAGTCCCTTGTGAAATGGCTATCATCAGAAATAACAATATTCATAATCATTGCAACTTCACTTTTGCTCCAGATAAGCTTGTACACCATCAACGCATCGGACACTCACAGTTTATTTCACTCATAACACATCAGTTTACATAGTCTGTCCAGATATACCACCATCTCATACATCAGCCTCACTTACTTATTATATTGTCTCTGTAAGACATACCCTGTTCAACTTAGATTTTCTCTGAAGATAATAAATTAAGATCAACTCACTGTATTCATCTTTAATTCCTACTACAAGAATCAAGAGTGACAAGTGCAGAGTCACCCACAGACAGAAGGAAGAGGAAAGAATGAAGGAAAGAATTGCAAAAGAGGAAGGAAGAAAATCAGAAAGGAAGAGAGGAAGGAAGAAAATCAGAAAGGAAGAGAGGAAAGGGCAAGCATCTGAAAGCACTACATCAAGTAAGTGGATGGTGAGCACCCCCACCTACCACAATAATAATAATGAAATCATCCAATCCTGTGTTGCCCCATGAGGAGCATAAGAGCCCAGGGCTAGGCAAGTTGGTGCTGACATTTAAGATGAAAGTGAGTCACTAATAATAATAATCATAATAATAATAAAATAATAAACCATAAAGTATATTTATTAATATTTAACAAATGATAATGAATTCCACACTAACCATGTGTGTACATTACCGAAGGTAAACAGGTCATCCCTCTGGTCAGTGAAATGGGACATACTTCAATAACTTATTTAGTCTTCATAGAGATCAAATATATTAAACCTATGTACTTAGAAACCTGACTGAGCTTTAAAAACTAGGGAAATGTCTAAACTGGCAATGCTGAGTGAATACCAGCTGTTGGTTTATAGTTGGCTGGTTCTGGTGCTTGATTTACTTTTCCAACTACACAAAACATCAGCAGTATCAAGGACCAACCACAGTATGGGATTCCTTGTCAGGAAGCATGGAAGTGTTTTATCTGAAATCACATGACCTGACTGGTATACGAAACACTGGCACAGTATAACACCTCACATATGGCTCTGTATGGCCAGCACCAGTCACCCAGGGTCAGTAACTGGTGCCACTGTGACTCCAAGGGTGACAATGGTCGTCACTCAGCCACAACAATACTTTTCAACATACACCTTCTGCTACCATCAGCAAGACAAAAGCGTGAAGGGGCAGGTAACCATCCACTGTTGATGCTGGCACACCACTGCAAGAGATGAGTTCAGTTAGTGATGCAACAGCTGCACAATATATACTGCTACTATAGTAAAACCTCAATACATCAAACTGAGGGAATATCCAGTCAGATTAATACAAATGTAAATGTTCAGAACCTTTCACACTACAAGACTAAATATCTGTAGATATACTGGACCACAGTCCACTACAAAATGAAAAAGTTTTGAGTTCATATATACAGCACAACATAAAACACTACACAATGCTGGAAAGAACAATGCAGAAGAGTGTACAGAGCAAGCTATGTATACTAAAGTGGTTAAAAATAACAGTGAAACATCAATTACTCCACAATTTACTGCAGTGGACTAAACATGACAATGCAATAGGGTAAAAAGAACAATCTAATACATCAAAGGTCAATACAGTGCCGGTGAGAGTTTACTGTGCTGTGCTCTCTTGAATAATTACCACAGATTTTAAATATGACCACAACAAAGGCAGCACTGTACAAAATTACAGTACTGTACTGATACAACATTGGCTAACATGCAAATGGAAAAGTAAAATATAAGAATTTTTATCAATATATATATATATATATACTCTTCAATGAATCCCAGAAAGGTCTCCCTGATGCCAAATAAAATTCCCTGGAGTTAGGCAGAATTATATATAACATTATATACACTGACAGCAAGAATATGATACGAAAAGCATCACACTGAATGCAACAATTAAAGTGATCAACCTGGCACTTCAAGCATCAGTGCCATGACCTGTGGTTTTTCACATACAGTATACTGTATAGCCTGTGGGATGGAGCTAAGAATTTCCCAGGACTCAATTATGACTACAAAATAGCACCCTGAGTAAGGAGAAATGGCAGACTCAATTCTGTATGATGGAAAGACAAAGAATTTTGCCATGTGATTGATCCATCAGAACACAACCCCGTCATAAGTTGAGGACTATCTGTATTTAAACTGGCAGCAACAGATAAATAAACATTAAAGTAAATACACAGGTAAACTTATGTTGGTCAACAAGCTGGCTGGTAACTATATAAGTTACCAGTATCACAATTACCAACACCATCACAATTACAACCATCATGAACAACCTTTACAACTACCAGCACCATCACAAACAGCCTTTACAACTGCCAACACCATCACATTTAACAGGATCACAACTATCATCATCACCACCACCAATACCTCCACTAAAATTATCAACATCACAACTACCACGGCCAGCACAACTAATTACTATCATCACCAATTATGAGGGAGATCAATTCCTGGCATAAGGTTATCAGTAACTGTCGGTCCATTAATAACAAATGAACCCATCATAATACACCACTACAGAAATTATCAAAATCAGGCCAACAATCACCACCCAAACTATCCCACACATTTCCTGTGACAGCGTGGACAGCCGCCACTGGCTGACCAACGCTGACACGTGCAAGTAGGTTGACGCCTTGATAACAATGAACGAACAAACGTGTATGCTGTACTGAACAACGGTAATATCCCCACTCCTTGTCAAGATATAATCTACGATATTTGTGTGTGTGACACTGACCTATATCCCTCATACACACAAACCTACAGTATATACCTGATACACACACACCTATATCCCTGGCACACAGCATTTACCCTACCCTGACAAAGATCTGTAACCCTTTTCATCTTAGTTGATGGCAAAGTGTCTTCAAACAGGAGGGAAGATTTGACTAACAACCAAGGAGACTACTTCCTAACTAAATAACTAAGACTCATCATATTTCATGCAACCACAACCTGGTAAACAAGTTGTGGGAGTGGCCCAGTTCTGTTGGAAAACAACAAACCACTAGAGTATAACAGGACTGATGATCAGGTGCCAGGCACACAAACCCTAACCATCATTCAAATTAATTTCTTCTGCCATCACACCACCACCATCTTAACATATTATATATAACACCACCACCACTATCAAAACATCATTGAATGGGCCTGGTACAAACCATTAACAATGTCCAGAATAAACCATTAGTAATATCTGGTATAAGTCATAAGCAATGCCTGATATAAACCATTAACACTGCCTGATATAAAGCATTAATAATGTGTGGTATTTTGTTTACAAATAGTACACAAACAAGGAACCTGCCTTACTGTAGCAGCAGCACATCAAACACCAGTCCATCAGATTATTATTTGTTACTGATGTGCAATGTAAAGAGCCACAGCAACACTGCAATGGCATAAAAGCTGCACACATCTTGTTGCCATCATGAAGCCAGGATGATGAGTTGAGGTGACTCCACTGCTGATGATGGACAACACTGCACTGCAAGATATTACTAGTTAATGATGCAACACTTCTATTATTACCACCAGTCATAAAGTCCACCTTCATTATAAATCTCTCAAAGTTCATTAAAAAAATATCTACATAAAAGTTCCACTGTCACCCAATAAAGCTGATTTGACAGTTTCCTCCAGTTTACATTATATTGTTGTTTTGTACTCAGTGTGTGGTACTGGGGGTGCTTTTTTGTGGAGGCACTGTTATTTCCCTCACCCTCCTCCCTGTCCCTTGAAAACTGGCTAGTGGGCTGCAGGAAAAAGACAAGTTCAGCCTGCAGTCCACCAGGTTCACATCCAGATACAGCCAGAATCACATCATCATCAAATCCTGTGTTGCCCCATGAGGAGCATAGAAGCCCAGGGCTAGGCAAGTTGGTCCTGACATTTAAGACGAGAGTGACCAGCCTCACTCATCCCTGAGTGGCATTATGTGGGCAATAAACCCCAACCACCCCTTGGATATAAACCTACACAGAATCAATCCCATTGGAGTGCCATAATTACCCACTAAACCACCAGGTGCCATAATCTGGTTATATGGTCATCACCCAGCATGGTAAATGGTTTCCAGGTGTACAGGAAATCATTTGGGTTGTCACTCAGTGTAGAGTCACACACATACAGAAGAAAAAATGAAGGAAAGACTTAGAAAAGAGGAAGGAAGAAAAGAAGAAAGGAAGAGGCAGGTATCAGAGAACACTACATCGAGTGAGTGGATGGGGAGCAACCCCACCTACTACAATAATTATATATACTGTGGGAAAAAAATAAATAAATAAATAAATAAAAAACAAAGTATGCTTATTAATATTCTCAACATAAATGATTATGAACTGCACATTAATTGTATGTGCACATTACTGAAGATAAACAGGTTATCCTTGTGGCCAGTGAAATGGACAATACTTCCATAGCTTATTTAGTCTTCACAGAGATCAAATATATTAAACCCCTGTACTCAGAACCCTAACTGAGCTTTAAAAAACTAACTGGGGAAATGTCTAGACTGCCTGGTTAATGCTGAGTGAATACCAGATGTGGCATGTAATTAGCTGGTTTTGGTGTTTGGTTGATCTTTCCAGCCACAGAAAACATCAGCAGTACCAAGGGCCAACCACAGTATGGGATTCCTTGTGAGGAAACATGGAAGTGATATATCTGAAATTATATGACTTGACTGCTGTATGAAACACTGGTACAAATTATTGGTACAGTATAAATAGAGTAACTCACCTCTGAAGTTGCAGTGAATATCTCCTTTAGTAAAACAACATCCTTCATATTTCATTCTTGGTACAGCCATATGATTCTGCTGTGGCATACAGGACCCCTCACACAGTACAGATGTTATGGCACAGTGTGGCCAGCACCAGTCAGCCAGGGTCAGTAACTGGTGCCATTGTGACTCCAAGGATGACAATGGTCAAGTCAGTCAGCCACAACATTACTTGTCAACATTACCACCTGCTGCCATCAGCAGGACAAGAGGGTTGAAGGGGCAGGTAACCATCTACTGTTGATATTGGCACACCACTGAAGGAAATGAGTTCAGTTAGTGGTGCAACAGCTGCATAGTATATACTGCTACTACAGCAACACGTTACTACATCAAACTAAAGGAAGGAACACCCAGTCAGATTAATACACATATAAACAGATTTTCACACTTTCACAGTACAATATTAAAAGTTGTAGATACAGTAAAAGTCCAATTCTTTGGCCTCCAATTCCCCGGCAAATCTGATATTTCGGCAGTTTTGAGAAATAGTCCCATTTATGAAAATCTCTGATCATTCGGCAGATTTTCCGATTTTTTTCGTCAGTCTTGAAATTCTCCATGAGTCCTTAGAGCCTGTTGCAGGACCTTCTACTGCTGGGGACTTCTTCCAGCAGTAGCAGAGTCCAATCAACCCCTTCTATTGTACATATGTAATTAAGGAACCTACTATAAGTTTAGGTAAGTGCATGTGAACTTGTAGGCCTACTGTACCATTACATTTATATACAGTATGTTCACTAATTTCTTTATTTTTCATATTCATGTATAGTACTGTATTCATTACAGTATTGTACAGTATCAAACAGTATACAGTACTCTCTCCAAGCACATTTGTAATGATATGAGTAGTGATGATAGTGTTCACCGAAACATATAAGGTATTGAGTGGGTAGGGTTTTTGATAATTCGGCAATTTTGATTTTTCGGCACTAGCCTGGTCCCATAGATGCCGAAAAATAGGACTTCTACTGTATACTGAACCACAGTCTGGTACAAATGATGAATTCAGTGTAAGCATGTGGGTTTGAGAACTCTTAATATACATACAGCATAGCATAAAACACTACACAATGCTGGAAGCAAGCACAAGAGTGCAAAGAGCAAGCTATATATACTTAAGTGGTCAAAAACAATAGTGAAGCATCCATTATTCCACAATTTACTGCAGTGGACGATATATGACACAGTGCAACAGGGTAAATGGACAATCGAATACAGCAAAGGTCAATACAGTCAGAGTTTACTGTGCTGTGCTCTCTTGAATAATTACCACAGATTTAAAATATGACCACAACAAAGGCAGCACTGTACAAGATTACAGTACTGTACTGATACAAAATTGGCTAACATGCAAATGGAAAAGTAAAATATAAGAATTTTTATTAAAATATATATATATATTCTTCAATGAATCCCAGAAAGGTCTCCCTGATGCCAAATAAAATTCCCTGGAGTTAGGCAGAATTATATATAACATTATATACACTGACAGCAAGAATATGATACGAAAAGCATCACACTGAATGCAACAATTAAAGTGAACAACCTGGCACTTCAAGCATCAGTGCCATGACCTGTGGTTTTTCACATACAGTATACTGTATAGCCTGTGGGATGGAGCTAAGAATTTCCCAGGACTCAATTATGACTACAAAATAGCACCCTGAGTAAGGAGAAATGGCAGACTCAATTCTGTATGATGGAAAGAAATTCTGCAACCTTATTCTTGATCATTCAAGGGACCAATGTCCCTGGCAACATCTGTATAGAACTACCCCTTGACACCCATGAAGTCATGTGTCGATGTATGTTTCTTAGCAATGCGATACATTGCTATCATGATGAACAATAAGTCAGACACATATTTGGGATAACGACGGCAAAATGGTCACAAACTCACCAGAACGATGACTCCATTATCCTGGTGTCAACTGCCTCTAACCCAAACACGATTCTTCATCTCTTGTACCAACATGTCTGTCTTGGTCATCACATGGTCCTCTGTACTCATCTCCCTCACACTGAAAGAAAAGTGTACAATTATAACACTACACACCAACTTTTTCTCTTTTAGCACCAACAGGGTACTTAGCTATCAATTAAAATTCCTGTACAGAAAACTCCAAAACCATATAAACACAATTTTCAAATACATTTCAATTACTAGGGAACTGTGCAGCTGAAAACAAACTTCATTACTACCCTGATAATTCTCAGCTGATGAAAAGGTGAGGTTAACAACACACAAGTACTCCATGATAAGTCAGGAATGAGTTTCAAAATAGTAACTTTATTATATACTGTACTTAAAGACACTGTAAAGTGATACCAACTGATATAACAGAATAAGAGACAGCAAATACATTCTGTTCATGTTTATAGGAACAAATGAAACTTGAGTCACTTTATATTTCAAAAGATACTGTAAACGACATCAACTGACACCAGAATTACAGACTACAGATACATTCAGTTCAGGTTTATAGCAACCAATGAAACTTTATTAAGCAATTTCTATTGGTTACCAAAGAGTAGCACAATACAACAGAAAATGGTAACTATACGTCTGTACCACTATCACAAAATCGACGTTTCTTTGGGGGATCCACAGGCCGTACTGGAACGATAGGACAGGTCAGTTGATGTCGTTTACAGTATCTAAATATAAAGTGACTCAAGTCATTTGTATAAACATGGGGAGAAGTCTTATTCTGTTATATCAGTGTATCAGTACAGTGCTCTTGGTTTTAAGGTACAGAAAGATGTACTTTTTGAAACTCATTCCTGAAAGGAGAGCCAGATGGTGGTGAACACTAACCTTTTATCAGAGAAAGGAAGTGAAGAAGTTTGTTCCAGTAGAATTAGTATATTTGAAAATTTTTTTTGAGTTTTCTACAGGAATACATTTAATCTAAGAAAAAAGTTTGTAATCATAATACACTTTCATGTGTGAAGATATAATAAAAGACAGACATGTTGGTAAGAGATGAAGAATCAGACCCAGGATAATGGAGTCATCGTTCTGGGAGTTTGTGAACAACCGTCGTTATCCCAAATATGTGTCTGACTTGTTCATCATGATATGTGTCGCATTGCTAAGAAAACATCGACACATGACTTCTTGGGTGTCAAGAAATTATACAGATGTTGCCAGTGGTCCCTTGAATGATCAGAATTGCAGAATTTATCATACAGAAGTGCCACTTCAGGTGCTATTTTGTATTCATATTTAGTGGAAATTCTTAGCTCCATCCCACAGGCTATACAGTATACTGTGAACAGGTCATACTGATGCTTGGTGCCAGTTGTTCACTTTATTGTTGCATTCAGTGTGATGCTTTTCATATTCTTGCTGTCAGTGTATATAATGTTATATATGTGTAACTAGGAATTTTATTTGGCACAGACCTTTTCATTGAAAATATATATATATATTTTAATAAAAATTCTTATATTTTCTTTTTCCATTTGCATGTTAGCCAATTTGTATCAGTACAGTACATGTGTACAGTGCTGCTTTGTTGGTCATATTTTAAATCTGTGTAATTATTCAGCACAGCACAGTAAACTCTCAGGCACTGTATTGACCTTTGCTGTATTATGTCCATTACCCTGTTGCACTGTCATATATTGTCCACTATTGGAATAATTGATCTATTTTGGACCAGCAATAGCCTCTTGTGCTTATTTAGGATTGTGTAGTGTAATGCTTTATGTATATTAACTCAAACCCACATGCTTGAATTCATCATTTGTACCAGACTGTGGTTCAGTATACAGTAGAAGTCTATTTTTCGGCATCTATGGGACCAGGCAAGTGCCGACCTCCAATCAATACCTTATGTTTCGGTGAACACATATATCATTACAGAACTGTACTGCTGATACTGTACAATATGTAATGAATACAGTACTATACATGAATATGAAAAATAAAGAATGGTTACTGTATATAAATGTAATGGTACAGTAGGCCTACAAGTTCACATGACTTACCTCAAACTTATAAGGTTACTAATTTATGCATAGAAGGGGTTGATTGGACTCTGCTGCTGGAAAGTCCCCAGCAGTACAGGGACACTCTGACTCATGGAAAAGACTGACGAAAAAAATCGGAAAATCTGAATGATCAGAGATTTCATAAATGGGACTATAAAACTGCCGAAATATGCCTAGGGAAAAAAGAATTGGACTTTTACTGTATCTACAACTTTATGTACTGTGAGTGTGAAAATCTGTTTATATATGTTCCCCTTTAATTTGATGTATGAATATGTTACTGTAGTAGCATACCAGCTGTTACACTAACTGTCGGTGGTGGCCAATATCAACAGTAGATGGTTACCTGCCTTTCTTGTCCTGCTGATGGCAGCTAATGTTGACAAATAATGTTGTGGCTGACTGACTTGACCATTGTCATCCTTGGAGTCACAATGGCACCAGTTACTGACCCTGGCTGACTGGTGCTGGACACTGTGCCATAACATCTGTCTGTGAGGGTCCTGTATGCCACAGCAAAATCACATAATTGAAGGATGTTGTTTTACTAAAGGAGATATTCACTGCAACCGAGATACTCTAAAATACCAATGTTGTTTTCATAAGCAGTCAAACATATAATCATATATCACTCCATGTTTTTCAAGGAATCCCATACTGTTTTATTACTGCTATGTTTTCTGTGGCTGAAAATTAACACAAATTAAAGCAGTCATTTGATAGTTTTAAACCAGTCATTCTGAAAGAGTTTAATATATTTGATCTCTGTGAGACTAAATAAGCTGGAAAAATTGTCCATTTCACTGGCCACTAACCTATATGTGCACATACAATTAATTGCAGTTCATAATCATTTATGTTTATTTGTAATTTATTTTTATCAATATATAATTATTGTGGTAGGCTCATCCACTCACTCCTGTGTTTTCTGACTCTTCCTTCCTCTTTTCTAAGTCTTTCCTTCATTTTTCTTCTGTGACTCTCTGTGACAACCCAAATGATTTCCTGTACACCTATTTACCATGCTGGAGTGATATAAATGATTATGGCATCTGGTGGTTAGTGTCCAATGGATTGATTCTGTGTAGGTTTATATAAGGTGGTTGGGGTCCCACATATCGGAAACTCGTCTTATGGTTTATGCCTAGCCCTGTATGCTCATGGGGCAACACAGGATTTGATGATGATGTGATTCTGTATCTGGATGTTGGACTGCAGGCTGAACTGTCTCCTGCAGCCCACTAGCCAGTTGACAGAGGAATTAATAAGTGCCTCCACAAGCACCCCCAGTAACACACTGAGTACAAAACAACAATATAATGTAAACTGGAATTCAGCTTGTGACAGTGGATTTTTATGTAGATAATGAACTTTGAGAGATTTATAATGAAGGTGGACTTTATGACTGGTGGTAATAATAGAATTGCATCATTAACTAGTAATATCTTGCAGTGCAGTGTCCATCAGCAGCAGTTCACCTCACTCATCATCCTATTCATGATGGGATGCAGCTTTTCTCCATTCTGTTTTGGCTCTTTCCATTGCATCTAATATAATCTGATGGACTGGTGTTTGATGTCTGCTCTCTGGCAGGTTCATGTTTTTACTATATTTTAAACAAAACCACATTATTAATGCTTTATATCAGGCAGTGTTAATGGTTTATATTAGGTATTGCTTATGACATACCAGATATTACTAATGGTTTATTCTGGACATTGTTAATGGTTTGTACCAGGCCCATTCAATGATGTTTTGATAGTGGTGGTGGTGTTATATATAATATGTTAAGATGGTGGTGGTGTGATGGCAGAAGAAATTAATTTGAATGATGGTTAGGGTTTGTGTGCCTGGCACCTGATCATCAGTCCTGTTATACTCTAGTGGTTTGTTGTTATCTGACAGAACTGGGCCACTCCCACAACTTGTTTACCAGGTTGTGGTTGCATGAAATATGATGAGTCTTAGTTATTTAGTTAGGAAGTAGTCTCCTTGGTTGTTAGTCAAATCTGCCCTCCTGTTTGAAGACACTTTGCCATCAACTAAGATGAAAAGGGTTACAGATCTTTGTCAGGGTAGGGTAAATGCTGTGTGCCAGGGATATAGGTGTGTGTGTATCAGGGATATACTGTAGGTTTGTGTGTATGAGGGATATAGGTCAGTGTCACACACACAAATATCGTAGATTATATCTTGACAAGGAGTGGGGATATTACCGTTGTTCAGTACAGCATACACGTTTGTTCGTTCATTGTTATCAAGGCGTCAACCTACTTGCACGTGTCAGCGTTGGTCAGCCAGTGGCGGCTGTCCACGCTGTCACAGGAAATGTGTGGGATAGTTCGGGTGGTGATTGTTGGCCTGATTTTGATAATTACTGTATTGGTGTATTATGATGGATTCATTTGTTATTAATGGACCGACAGTTACTGATAACCTTATGCCAGGAATTGGTCTCCCTCATAATTGGTGATGATAGTAATTAATTGTGCTGGTGGTGGCAGTTGTGATGTTGATAATTTTAGTGGAGGTATTGGTGGTGGTGATGATGATAGTTGTGATCCTGTTAAATGTGATGGTGTTGGCAGTTGTAAAGGCTGTTTGTGATGGTGCTGGTAGTTGTAAAGGTTGTTCATGATGGTTGTAATTGTGATGGTGTTGGTAATTGTGATACTGGTAACTTATATAGTTACCAGCCAGCTTGTTGACCAACATAAGTTTACCTGTGTATTTACTTTAATGTTTATTTATCTGTTGCTGCCAGTTTAAATACAGATAGTCCTCAACTTATGACGGGGTTGTGTTCTGATGGATCAATCACATGGCAAAATTCTTTGTCTTTCCATCATAGAGAATTGAGTCTGCCATTTCTCCTTACTCAGGGTGCTATTTTGTAGTCATAATTGAGTCCTGGGAAATTCTTAGCTCCATCCCACAGGCTATACAGTATACTGTATGTGAAAAACCACAGGTCATGGCACTGATGCTTGAAGTGCCAGGTTGATCACTTTAATGGTTGCATTCAGTGTGATGCTTTTCGTATCATATTCTTGCTGTCAGTGTATATAATGTTATATATAATTCTGCCTAACTCCAGGGAATTTTATTTGGCATCAGGGAGACCTTTCTGGGATTCATTGAAGAGTATATATATATATTTTGATAAAAATTCTTATATTTTACTTTTCCATTTGCATGTTAGCCAATGTTGTATCAGTACAGTACTGTAATCTTGTACAGTGCTGCCTTTGTTGTGGTCATATTTTAAATCTGTGGTAATTATTCAAGAGAGCACAGCACAGTAAACTCTCACCGGCACTGTATTGACCTTTGATGTATTAGATTGTCCTTTTTACCCTATTGCATTGTCATGTTTAGTCCACTGCAGTAAATTGTGGAGTAATTGATGTTTCACTGTTATTTTTAACCACTTTATTATACATAGCTGGCTCTGTACACTCTTCTGCATTGTTCTTTCCAGCATTGTGTAGTGTTTTATGCTGTGCTGTATATATATATTAATAGTTCTCGCACACACATGCTTACTCAAAACTTTTTCATATTGTAGTGGACTTTGGTCCAGTATATCTACAGATATTTAGTATTGTAGTGTGAAAGGTTGTGAACATTTACATTTGTATTAATCTGACTGGATATTCCCTCAGTTTGATGTATTGAGGTTTTACTAGAGTAGCAGTATATATTGTGCAGCTGTTGCATCACTAACTGAACTCATCTCTTGCAGTGGTGTGCCAGCATCAGCAGTGGATGGTTACCTGCCCCTTCATCCTTTTGTCTTGCTGATGGTAGCAGAAGGTGTATGTTGAAAAGTATTGTTGTGGCTGAGTGACGACCATTGTCACCCTTGGAGTCACAGTGGCACTAATATTGACCTTTGATGTATTAAGATGTTCTTTACTTATTTTGTGTGCGTTTGTCCGCAGTAAATTGTGAATACCGCTGTTATTTTTACTTTAATATACATAGCTTGCTCTTTGTGCCTTTGTTCTTCCCGGCATTGTGTAGTGTTTATGTTATTTCCGTATATGAACTCAAAACTTTTTCATTTTGTAATTGGACTGTGTCCAATATATCTGAATATTTAGTATTGTAGTGTGAGGTTCTAATTTGTTGCATATGTAATCTGACTGGATATTCCAGTTACACTATAGTAGCAGTATATTCAGGTCATGTGATTTCAGATAAAACACTTCCATGCTTCCTGACAAGGAATCCCATACTGTGGTTGGTCCTTGATACTGCTGATGTTTTGTGTGGTTGGAAAAGTAAATCAAGCACCAGAACCAGCCAACTATAAACCAACAGCTGCTATTCACTCAGCATTGCCAGTTTAGACATTTCCTTAGTTTTTAAAGCTCAGTCAGGTTCAAGCTATGAACCAGCCATATATAAACCAACAGCTGTCTTTCTCTATGAAGACTAAATAAGTTATTGAAGTATGTCCCATTTCACTGACCAGAGGGATGACCTGTTTACCTTCAGTAATGTACACACATGGTTAGTGTGGAATTCATTATCATTTGTTAAATATTAATAAATATACTTTATGGTTTATTATTTTATTATTATTATGATTATTATTATTATTGACTCACTTTCATCTTAAATGTCAGCACCAACTTGCCTAGCCCTGGGCTCTTATGCTCCTCATGGGGCAACACAGGATTGGATGACTTCATTATTATTATTGTGGTAGGTGGGGGTGGTCACCATCCACTTACTTGATGTAGTGCTTTCAGATGCTTGCCCTTTCCTCTCTTCCTTTCTGATTTTCTTCCTTCCTCTTTTGCAATTCTTTCCTTCATTCTTTCCTCTTCCTTCTGTCTGTGGGTGACTCTGCACTTGTCACTCTTGATTCTTGTAGTAGGAATTAAAGATGAATACAGTGAGTTGATCTTAATTTATTATCTTCAGAGAAAATCTAAGTTGAACAGGGTATGTCTTACAGAGACAATATAATAAGTGAGGCTGATGTATGAGATGGTGGTATATCTGGACAGACTATGTAAACTGATGTGTTATGAGTGAAATAAACTGTGAGTGTCTGATGTGTTGATGGTGTACAAGCTTATCTGGAGCAAAAGTGAAGTTGCAATGATTATGAATATTGTTATTTCTGATGATAGCCATTTCACAAGGGACTGTATCAGTAGGCTGAAACGTGAAAATGTACGCAGGACAAAGATGAACAGCATGTAAGGATGTGCGGCACTTTCGTTCAATCGTTGATTCACTTGCGAAAGTGACAGTGTTCCGTCTCTTGGAGACCATGATGAGTTCAATGTCTGTGTTGATGTTGATGATGACCAAAGTGTTGTTATTTTTAGAGGGGAAGGGGTGTATTTGGTAGTTTTTTATCTGTCCCATATATAATGAAATGTGGTGTGTCACCTATGAATTTATTTATAGATCCATTAATTGAGGCTTCTACTCTGGGAATCCAATCATCCCAGCTTGCATAATTTTCACTGAGAATGTGTCTTAGCACATCTAATACTTTTTTGTTTTGTCTCTCTACTAACCCATTAGATGAGGGGTGATAGGCTAAAATGTTAACCTTTTTGATGTTGTATTGTTTACATATTTCTTGTAAGATCTCAGAAATTCTCCTCCATTATCACTTATTAGTACCTTTGGGGTAGTAAAGCGACATATTACATTATCTGTTAATGCCTTTGCTACTGTCTCTGCTGTCTTATCTTTAATTGGAGCTAAAATGACATAACGGGAAAAATGATCCGTTGCTACTAATAGGTATAGGTTATTATTGTATGATAATGGCATCTTGAGTAAATCAACAGTGACAACGTCCCATGGTTGATGTGGTACAGGGTAATTACCCATTGGTGCAGGTGTGATTGGGTATCCTTTGTGTTTTGCACATGATTCGCTTCTGTCTATATGATTGTTTATATCTTTTCGTAATGAAGGCCAGTAATATAACAGCTGGGCTTGTTTGTGTTTATGAACATCTCAGGCAGAATTGTACTAGTGTATTTTATGCTGTTTTAATCTGCATTTGAAATGCTGGGATAATGAATGAAGTATTTAAGAGAAGACTGTGAGGATTATAGGATAATATTGCCAATTACTGTAGTATAAATCTCTGTATGTTCTCCCTCTGCAGTATTCAAACTTCTAAATAGTAGATAGAATTAGCAGCATTTCAAATCATCCTGCACGATAGGTCTAGTTATCCTGCCAGCAACCACGGCTTGGCACTCAGTGCAGAGTTACCTGAATGCAGTACATCATCAAGGGAGTGGATGACGGTAATGGTATACTGTACAGGATAAAACTAACTGAAGTCTTGGACATTTTCGTTTATTTGCTGTCTCTTATCAACTGGATGGGTTACACATATAGCCTTAATAAATTGCTTTTAGCACGATGCATTTCCTAGACTGGGTGAAATAGTTTGGCAGCATCAAGAATAAACTAGAGTACAGAAGCACTACATTCAGAACCATGTGAGGCTTAGCAGGACCTAGACTCTTAGTGAAGCAACTTGCATAGAATCATAGGGCTCCTACGCTCCTCATGGGGCAGTATAGGACTGGATGATGGATGGATGGATTATTATCATTATATTTTTATAGTTAGACACCAGAATATTGGATGACGTCACTGTTCGTGGTAAAGCCTGGTGTGTGGGGGAGATTTATGCATTCTTTTATGCATATGATAATTTAAGGCTTTGTTTTTCTTTAGCTTTCTTGATTATTATGAATGCGTTTATATTTATGTTAGTGAGATATACAGTATTTGTATGAACTTTTGTAATTGGTGTCATAGGTATGAGGCCATATTTTACAAACAGTGTACAGGGTTTTGCCGTCAGTGATCCACAAAATTGAGAGTTTACTGTATATCAGATGTGCCAGACAGACCAGCATACAGGTGCTTTGTCCTGAGTATATACACTTACCCTGCTGCTCTGCCACTTTACCTTGATAGTGTCATCCTTCATTGATGTAATTTATTAACAAAATTGTTCAAAATATATATAGGTAGGTCCTGTTACACAAGCCTGGGCAGTTTAGATCCATTCTCGGTCATCCAAGGTTCCAAGCTTTGCCAATCTGCTATCAGTGGAAGCTTGGAAGTGAGAGGAAAATTTGCCTTTTACAGTGTTTAGATACAAATACTGCTTGTTGACATGTTTATTATTTAGGGTTGCTACACTCTCATCTTAAATGTCAGGACCAACATGCCTAGCCCCAGGCTCCTACGCTGCTCATGGGGCAACGTAGGATTGGATGATGGATGCTATACTCATGTTTCCCTACAATTTGTGTGCAATCACTAATCAGAGTTACAAGTTTGTGGACATGGATGCAATATCAGTGACATTTCTGGGGGATATTTATGTTTCTATTACAACAAATGAGCATTAGTATATGTCATGTGAATTTGTATGTGTGTGTTATGGCAGGATTATTGATTAATCTAATGGGATTACTTTGAATTTTGTCCAACTGCCTCGAGGCAACCGCTCCACATCCACTGCACAGTGGTGAACAGTATTTGATCTGAGAACGCACATGACTTTAGTATATTGTGGCCATCTGCTCGTCAGTGAAGAACTCACGTACTCTGTACGTAGAAGCACCCTTTGCAAGGGATTTAACATAAGCTGTCAGCTTCTAAAGTTAGGATATCAATTGTAGTGGATATGGGAATATTGACATCATTTAAAATTATGAGAGAGTCTGAGGGATTCTTTCTGTTGGAGAAATTAATGTACTTAGTTTTCTGAGCATTAAATGAAACCAGATTTTCTTTTTCCCCCATTAATTTTAAAAAAGGTCATGGTTCTGAGAAATTGCTGTGTTTATTTGAGAGTTTATATCAAATTGTGTAAAGGAGGTAATAAATGTGAAAGAACTGTGACGGGTCGAGTCATCAGCATAAGAATGTATTGGGTTGTGCATGACAGATAGGTCATTAATATGAATGAGAAAGAGGGTTTGCGCCAAGCCTGATACATGAGGTAAGTCAATATTTATATGTGAAACTGAGAATACCATCTACCATGACCTGTATTTTTCTGTTATGAAGGTAAGTCGAAATTACTGTAGTGGAAGTAGTGAACTCTATTTTTTCTCTCTCTCTCTCTCTCTCTCCCCTCCCATCTTACTACTCTTTCCCCCCTCTTATTTCCTCTTTCTCTGCCCCCTCCTTCCATTTTCCCTTATTCCAAGTCCAATTCTCCTCCATTCATTCTCCATTCTTGGTTTTCAGACCTTCTTCTCTCAACATTCCTCTGCTGTCCCTATATACACTGATGGTTCAAAAACTCCTGCTGGCATTGGATTCGCGATACTCTTTCCTGACACTTTATCATTTTAGCCTTCCTACCTATGCAGGTGTTCTAACAGCAGAGTTATATGCCCTCTTGTTTGCGTTACGGTATATTTGTCGTGCCTCCTGCTCCTCATTTGTGATATTCTCTGATTCATATAGTGCTCTAACCCTTCTTCAGTCACCTTTTACGTCTCGGCCTCTAGTTCTTCGTATCTTGGAATGGTTGTTCTGTATCTCCTCTCGTCGTAAAAGAGTCCAGTTCTGTTGGGTCCCGGGACATGTGGGTGTCGTGGGCAATGAACGTGCTGATCAGTTGGCTCGTATGGGAGTTACCAGGGATGTCTCTCCTTCCTTCCTCACTCCAGTCTCTGACCTTCTTCCTGCTCTGTCATCCTTCCTTCAGCACTGGTGGCTGTCTTGTCACTAATAACAAACTACGTGTTGTTTAACCGTTTATTTCTCCATGGTCGACCCTTTGCCACCGTAATAGGAGGTGGGAGACGGCTTTAGCTCGCCTTAGAATTGGTCATACTCGACTTACCCACTCTTATTTGATGTTTGGTGGTCGCCCTCCCTTTTGTACTCGTTGCAATACCATTCTTTCTGTACGCCATATTCTCCTTGATTGTCCACTCTACACACTACAGCGACGTGTTGCATTTCCATTTTTGTCTCGCCTCCAACGTCCCCCCGTTCTTGCAGACTTTCTCCGAGAGTCCTCGTATTTTTCCCTCCATAATATCCTGTCCTTCCTTACCTCTGTTGGTCTTCTTTCCGACATCTAATTCTGTTCCTTATTTCAATAGCCCCATCTGTGATATGATATACTCCTTCCATTGATCCATTTCTTCCGGCCCACCTAACGTACACAATTTGTAGCCGATGATCCGGCTTTGTGCTGGATTTTGGCACTAGGTTCCTATCGTTCTTCTGCCTCCTCCTCTTCTAGCAACCGCCCCTTTCCCTTTTGCAATCCCCCCTTTCCCTTTTGCTGCCCCCCTCTCTATCTCTTCCTTTCTCTCTTACTACCCCCACTCACTTTTATTGAACCCCACCCCCTTTCTCGTACTGCCTCTCACTAAACTCCCTTCTCTCCAACTAACCCTCTTTCTTGTACTGCCTCTCACTAAACTCCTCTCTTACTATCCTCTCTTTCTCGAACTGCCTCTCACCAAACTCCCTTCTCTCCAACTAACCCTCTTCCTTGTACTGCCTCTCACAAAACTCCCTTCTCTTACTATCCTCTCTTTCTCGAACTGCCTCTCACTAAACTCCCTTCTCACTCTCACTATCCTCTCTTTCTCGTACTGCCTCTCACTATCCTCTCTTTCTCGTACTGCCTCTCACTATCCTCTCTTTCTCGTACTGCCTCTCACTATCCTTTCACTCCCTCACTATCCCCTCTTTCTCGTACTGCCTCTCACTAAACTCCCTTCACTGTTTTACTATTGTCTCTCATACTTCCGCTCACTAAACTCCCTTGTCTCTTACTGTCCTCTCTTTCTCATACTGCCTCTCACTAAACTCCTTTCGCTTACTGTCCCCCCCCCCCTCTCTCTCTCTTTTGCTGCCCCCTCCTCTACTTACTGAACCCCCACTTCTTTCTCTTATCACCTCCTCGCTGCTCCCCCCAGTCTTTTACTGCCTCCCCCCCTCTTGCCTATCTTTCATACTACCCTCCCATCTCACTCAGTCCCACCTCTCTCACTCACTGTCCCCTGCTCTCACTGCCCATCCTTCTCCCTCACTGCCCCTCCCTTCTCCCCCTCCTGTCCCCCCCCCTCTCTCTCGCCTCATCTGCCTCCTTTTCTCCCCTTCTCCATCTCACCCCTTCCTCTCTCTCTCTCCACTCTTCCTGCCTCTCTTTCTGTTTTCCATCTCCCTCTCTCTCTCTCCACTTCCTCCCCCCCACCTCTTCCTCCCTTTCTCTTTCTCACCCTCTTCCTATGTCTCTCCCTCTTCCTCCCCTGCCCGTCTCCTTCCACTGCCGAGCACCAGAGGGCACACACATACACATGAGGTACTGAATAAGGGGTCTGGGAAGAGGGACAAGGGAATAGGACATCAATGGGCCTCTCGGCGTTGTCCAGATGACCACTCTGTATCCGACCTTTGTGTCTCAGGGTGCCGCTCGGCGGAATGCTGAAGCACTTACGCCAGTTCCCTCAATTATTGAGATGCTTTAGCTCGGAGGAGACCTTGTTGATTATCAACTGGTGCCCGAGATCTGATCAAGGAGCGGTGGCCCAGTTGACATGTTGCCCAAGATCAGATTGAAGACAGCCCAGGACACCTATTGGACAAGATCAGACTAGACTGCCCAGGTAACTTGTTGGCTTAGATCAGATCAAAGACAGCCCAGGGAACCAATGGATGATCAAAAACGGCTCAGGATGCGTAATGGACGAGATCAGACTGTCAGCCCAGGTAATATGCTGGCTGAAATCAGATCGAAAACGGCCTAGGTGACCTGTTGGCTGAGATGAGATCGAGGATTCAGATGTTGGCCGAGATGAAATGGGAGAAAATGGAGTTCCCCCGAGCTAAGCCCTGTATTGGACTATATAGCCCCGCTAGGGTTACAGGCGGGAGCTACCCCTCCCGGCGCGGCAGCCCGGGCGAAGCTCGAACTTTCAATCCCCCAGATTACAAGTCCAACGCTACCACTGCTACCGCGCCCCCCAGTTGTTGGCTGAGATGAGATAAAGGATGGTCCAGGGGACCTGTTGGCTGATACCATTTTCCTTCCACTGCCTCTCTCCTCTTTCCCACTCCATCTGGCTCCCTTTCTTTGTCCCCTCTCACCCACTTCCTCTGCCTGTCTCTATCCCCCCCCCCCCCCGTCTGAACTGGTAATATATATTGAGTTCGGTGTTTATGAGAATTTTTATAAGCAGCCATATTCAGTGCTACTTACCTTTTCGGCCAGGTTAAGATGAAGAGTATATTGTTAAATTGTAACTGACAAAAGTACAAAATAAATTGATGCATACAAAATGGTTTTTCTGTGTCCTAAGTACTGGTGTATAGCCAACATGTTACTTCATGAGAAAGGGAGGGAAGGGGAAGGAAGAAGTGCGGAGGGGTAGGAAGAGGAGAAAAGAGGGGAGGGGGGAGAGAAGTGCGGAGAAGGAAGAGGGGGAATGAGGAGAGGAGGGGAAGAAGGAAGGGGAGAGGGAAGTGCGGAGGAGGGAATGAGGAGCGGAGGAGGAGGGGGATGACAAGGAGGAGGGGAGGAATGGAGGAGGGAGAGAAGAACGGAGGAAGGGGAGAAGGAAGCGGAGGTGGGAGAAGGGGGGAAGGAGGAGGAGAGAGGAGGGAGGAGGATGAGAAGGAAGGAGAGGAGGAGGAGATGAAGAAGGAAGGAGGAGAGGGAAGGGGATGAGGAAGGGGAAGGAGGAGGAGGAAGGAAGGGGATGAGAAGGGGAAGGAGGGGAGGGGGAGGGAAGGGGGATGAGAAGGGGAAGGAGGGGAGGGGGAGGGAAGGGAGATGAGAAGGGGAAGGAGAGGAGGGGGAGGGAAGGGGGGATGAGAAGAGGAATGAGAGGAGGGGTAGGGACGGGGGGTTGAGAAGGGGAAGGAGAGGAGGGGGAGGGAAGGGGGGATGAGAAGGGTAGGGAGTGTAGGGGGAGGGAAGGGGGGATGAGAAGGGGAAGGAGGGGAGGGGGGAGGGAAGGGGGGGGGAGGAGGGGGAAGGAGGGGGAGGGGGAGGGAAGGGGGATGAGAAGGGGAAGGAGGGGAGGGGGAGGGAAGGGGGGATGAGAAGGGGAAGGAGGGGAGGGGGGAAGGAGGGGATGAGAAGGGAAGGAGGGGGGGATGAGAAGGGGAGGGGAAAGGAGGGGAGGGGGAGGAAAGGGGGGATAAGAAGGGGAGGAGGAGAGAAGAGGAGGAAGGAGGGGGAGGGGGAATGGAGGAGGAGGGGGAGAAGGGAGGGGGTAGGAGGAGGGGAGGGAGAGGAGAGGGAGGAGGAGGGAAGGGGGGTATGAGAAGGGGAAGGAGAGGGAGGGGGAGGAAGGGGGGATAAGGGGAAGGAGAGGAGGGGGAGGGAAGGGGGATGAGAAGGGAGAGGAGAGAGGAGGGGGAGGGAAGGGGGGATGAGAAGGGGAAGGAGGGGAGGGGGAGGGAAGGGGGGATGAGAAGGGGAAGGAGGGAGGAGGAGGGAAGGGGGGGCGGGATGAGAAGGGGAAGGAGAGGAGGGGGAGGGAAGGGGGGATGAGAAGGGAAGGAGAGGAGGGGGAGGGAAGGGGGGATGAGAAGGGGAAGGAGAGGGGAGGGGGAGGGAAGGGGGGATGAGGAGGGGGAAGGAAGGGGGGATGAGAAGGGGAAGGAGGGGAGGGGGGATGAGAAGGGGAAGGAGGGGAGGGGGGATGAAAAGGGGAAGGAGGGGAGGGGGAGGGAAGGGGGGATGAGAAGGGGAAGGAGGGGAGGGGGGAATGGAGGGGGGAGAGAAATGCGGAGGGGAAGGAAGAGGGGGAGGGGGAATGAGGAGCGGAGGGGGAGGAAAGGGGGGGATGAGAAGGGGAAGGAGGAGGGGAGGGGGGAGAGAAGTGCGGAGGGGAAGGAAGAGGGGAAAGGAGGGGAGGGGGAGGGGGAATGAGGAGCGGAGGGGGAGGAAAGGGGGGGATGAGAAGAGGAGGAGGAGGAGGGAAGGGGAGGGGGGAATGGAAGAGGGAGAGAAGAGCGGAGGGGAAGGGGAGAGGAGCGGAGGTGGGAGAGGGGAGAAGGGGGTGGGGGTAGGAGGAGGGGAGGGAGAGGAGAGGGGTGGAGGAGGAGGAGGGAAGGGGAAATGAAAGGAAAGGAGGGGGCGGGAAGGGGGTTGAGAAGGGGTTGGAGGAGGAAAGGAAGGAGGTGGGGGGGACGGTCAAGAGGAGCAGGAGACGTAGGATGGGGACTTGGGGAGAAGGAATGATACGGAGGACGAGGTGAGGGAAAAAGAGAGGAGGATGACGGTCACCTTGCACAAAATCGTGGTGAAAATCAGCGGTTTGGAGGCCGATTTTGAGGCAAAAAACAGAAAATCGGCCATATCTCGAAAACGGTGCATTTTAGAGCAAAATGGAGCGAATAGGTCGCCCCTTTTTATAACCTGGACCTACTTTTTCCTTCCCGATCGACTGAGCAAGGTTTCATCAACCTACCTCTCAAGGGAAAATAGGTAATAGGCAATTTTGGTTAAAAATGATTTTTTGACGTAAATATCTTACAGATTCGTCTCAAAATGAAACAGGTAGTAGATCTATGCATTACCTATCAAACCCAATTAATAAATATGCCAAAACCAATTGGGTTCAATAGGCACAAATGGGAAAAATATTGGAACATAAACATGAATTTGTGACGTAAATATATAATATATTCGTCTCAAAATGAAATACCCAACAGATTAAGGCATTACCTATCGAATCCAAGCAATAAATATGCTAAAAACAACGGCGTTCAATAGGAACAAATAGGTGAAAGCCTTCATACAAAAAGTATACGGTTTTTCATACCCCCTTCCATACAATACTTGCGTAATATCGGTGTTTGTGTGAGTGGATGTGTGTGTGTCGTGCACATATTCATGTACACATAATGATCCATGTGCATATGCATGTGTATGTACGTCATGTGCACATAATGATCAATTAACTTGTTACGTATGTATGTCATGTGCACATCATCCATTAAGTACACAATTGTAGTAGTTGTTGTTCCCGAGGCAGTCTGGCCGAACAGCCCCCCGAGTCCCTTAGGAAGGCCATGGCCGAGACCGGGCTTTCCCACAGAGCTCTCCAAGAGTGTATGTTGTGTTGTTGGCGTAGGTGATTGTATGCAATGCAGTCTTCCATAATGTGCTTAATAGTATGGGGTGCTGTGTTGCATCCTGGACAGGCATCAGCGACGGAGTCATCCAGCCCCTTATGGTAGTTTAAGAGGGCTGGATGGTGCCCACATCTCAGCCTGGCCAGGTGGACCATGTCCTCACGAGGAAGATAGGATTCAGAAGGGTGGATGTCAGGAGCCCGTGCATGCAGCTGTGTATTGTCTTTAAGAGACTGAATGGAGCGGCGAGTGATATGAGTGTGGATATGCTTCTGGAAGCTGGTTTGCGGTGGGCGAGAGGGGAGAGATGACAGTATTTGTGTATGGTATCGTGTGCTGGGTGTAGTTTTGATGTTCCTTGGTGTGGTTGGATGTGCTGCCATGTACTGTAGTGGATGTTGTAGGTTTGTGGAGACTGCAGCAAGAAACTGGGTGCCTCTGTCCAGGTGATCCTTGACTTTGAGGACTTTGGTTTCTTGATGTAGGTGGTCTGTGGGTGTGGTAGCTGTGCAGCATGTGATTATTTTTAGGGCCTTGTTCTGTATGGTCTGTAGAGTGTTGTAGTGTGTTTTGGTGAGGTTAGAAGCCCAGGCAGGGCTTGCATAATTCATCACTGTACGTATGTATTGTTTGTATACTGTGGTGATGGTTTCTTTGTTGTGTCCGAATGTTGTATGGGCAAGTGACCTCCAGGCACTGAGTCTTGGTGTTACTTTAATGTTTGTGATGTGTTGTTTAAATGACATTGATGTACTGTATGTTAAGCCGGGTACACACACGCGAACAGAACACCGTATCGTAACAAGGCCGTGTTGAGCGACGAAGATTCGGGGAACAAGGTGTGGAAATGATGAGTCCGTAACCGAACCTCGTCGAGTCGCGAACTGTCATGCGTCCCACCTCTAACAGTCGGAGTCAGTCCGTGTTTGGAGGTTGTTCACACAATGGCAAGTTTACCTGTCGCAGCTGCCGCGTATATTTATATACATTATCATACAGTGAAGGGGAGAAAGGAAAGAAAATGGGGGCAGTCACAGTGGTACATTACTCTAAAAACCTGTGTCATATATTTTTGTTTAGGGACCAGCCTCATACTGATTACTGAGCAGACTCGGCGTAGCGGCTGTACCCAGTTGATAGGTGTCGGACACACGTCCTGTCCACACATTGCATAACCTCACCCTGCAACATCCTTTGATGCGACGCGCAAAAACCGACAATTGGTGTATCGGCAACGAAGCTCAACGCATAACATATGTTCGCTCGGGTGTTACCAGTGACGTTACGAGGTCCCGTCCACATAGGCGTTTTTGTTACACGACAGGGTTACGTTACGATGTTCTGTTCGCGTGTGTGTACCCGCTTTACACCAAGGATTTTGTGTGTGTGTGTGTGGTAGGGGAGTGTTGTTTATGGTGAGGTGTGGCATGTGACTGTTCTGTTGTCCAGTTTGTGAGAAGCGTCACTGTAGATTTGGCTGGGGCTAGTTTGAGCCTGTTTGTGGTGAACCATTCGTGTAGTGTTGAGGTAAGGTTGAAAGATGTGTGCAGCTGTGTTTGCGTTTTGGTGCGTATTGTTATATCATCTGCATAGCATGCTATTTGTATCTGTGGTGTGTGGGGTGTGGGTACGCCGTGCATGTATAGGTTAAAGAGTGTACGGGTCAGAAGACTGACCGGCAAATGTTACGTGTGCACATCTGCCTGCTAAGTAGTTTGCCAGCCATCGTTTTCTTACTGTGCATGTTTGAGTATTTTGTTTGTGAGGTTGTGGCGGGGGATGGCATCAAAAGCTTTGCTAATGTCTAGTGAGATTAGGCTTGTTCTGTGTGGTGGCCTAGCTGAATTCATGCCATCGAAAACTCTCTGTGTAAGGTCTGTAAGAAGGGTGTTTGTGGAGTGTAGTGGCCTAAAGCCATGATGTGACTGGGCTAGGGGAATGTGAGGTGTGACTTGTTGTAGTGTCAGTCGTTCAGTGACTTAAGAAGGGGTGCAGAGGAGTGTGATGGGGCGATGTGACGAGGGTAACGTGGGGTCTTTGTTGGGTTAGGGTAGGGTTAGTGATGATATTGCCATGCTTCAAGATGTTGGGTATTATGTTGTATGAGTAGCTGTTGTTTGATATGTTGGCGAGTGCTTGTATGCCTTGTGGTCATAGGTGTTTAAGGTGAATGTTGCTTATGTTGTCTGGTCCACCGGCAGATGAGTGCTTGAGGTTGTTAATGACGTGCTTCGTCTGGTTATAAGTGAAAGGTGCGTAGTTTGAGTTTGTGGGGAACTGTCGCTTACGTCGGATGATACGCCGGTCTTTGGGATGGTGGTTTAGATGGCTGCCTTGTGAAAAGTGATTGATGACAGTGCTTGTTGTTTGAGGGTATGGTGTCTCTTTGTTGTGATGACAGCGTGTGATTGTGTGGTGTTGCTGTTGGAAAGTGTGATGCTGTTTAGTGTTTCGTAGACTTTGCTGATGTTTTGCGGTCAAGTGTTTGGAGGTAATTTTTAGTTTAGTGCTTGCTGTTCTGATATTTTATTGTTTATTTGAGTGTTGAGTTCTTGCGTACACATGTATCCATGGCATGTGCACATAATGATCCATTAACTCTACATCTATATGTATGTATAAGTATATAGTGTTATGTGCACATACCAATCCATCAACATTGGTTACACATGTATGTATGTGTCATGTGCATACGATCCATTAATTTTAGTAATGAATGTATGTCATGTGTACACAATGATCCCTTACCTTTGGTTATGTCTGTATGTATGTGTCATGTGCACATGAACCCTTACCTTTGGTTACGTATATATGTATGTATGCCAAAAATGTATGCATGTATGTAATCATGTATCTATGAATGTATGTGTGTTGTCATATGCACATAACGATCGAATGACAAGTAACTCTGCATCCAATTGATACCACAGTGATTCGGGGCTTTGAACTTCCGCCAATAACACGTTAATTGAAGCATTCATAGCGACACTGGCATGCAGGACCAGCAGTCGTGGATCAGATGCGAGGGAGTACACGTGATCCCCACATCCTCCGTAAATTTACGTCGTGGCAAGTAGCAGTGGTACCATTTGGAAACATGGTTACCGATAGTGAAGGAGACCTTGTCTGTCACAAATATTTTGACAGTCATTACCTACGCTTGTGCGCTAATCTAGTGAACATCAGTGAGTGTCTAGAGCTGAAATATGGTTTGATATTACTAGTCGTAACATCTAACAGTGTGTGTGGCTAATTTGTGTGTGTTTTGTTTTCTATTTTTACACCAGTCATGATAAGTCATTATGTCACGCTCAAGACCACGGGCGTTGACTGACCAGCAGTTGGAGGATATGGTCAATAGTACCATTTTCCCTTAGGAAATTATAATGGAACCCCTAGATAGCCACGATATTGACACGGATGGTGAAGAACCGGAGACTGTGATACAATGTACTGAAGATGTGGGAGATACAAGTACGTCTGACTCGTGTTATAGTGACGCCACAAAAGGCACCTCCTAATGTTAGTGTGATACCACAAGAGGCGGTGCCAGTCCCCTCAATGTCCGTGAGTGGCTCAGCAGTGCCAGGCTGTGGGTGTGGTAGCTGTGCAGCGTGTGAGTATTTTTAGGGCCTTGTTCTGTATGGTCTGTAGAGTGTTGTAGTGTGTTTTGGTGAGGTTAGAAGCCCAGGCAGGGCTTGCATAATTCATCACTGTACGTATGTATTGTTTGTATACTGTGGTGATGGTTTCTTTGTTGTGTCCGAATGTTGTATGGGCAAGTGACCTCCAGGCACTGAGTCTTGGTGTTACTTTAATGTTTGTGATGTGTTGTTTAAATGACACTGATGTACTGTATGTTAAGCCGGGTACACACACGCGAACAGAACACCGTATCGTAACAAGGCCGTGTTGGGCAACGAAGATAGGGGTAACAAGGTGTGGAAATGATGAGTTCGTAACCGAACCTCGTCGCGTCATTAGCTGTCATGCGTCCCACCTCTAACAGTCGGAGTCAGTCCGTGTTTGGAGGTTGTTCACACAATGGCAAGTTTACCTGTCGCAGCTGCCGCGTATATTTATATACATTATCATACAGTGAAGAGGAGAAAGGAAAGAAAATGGGGGCAGTCACAGTGGTACATTACTCTAAAAACCTGTTATATATATTTTTGTTTAGGGACCAGCCTCATACTGATTACTGAGCAGACTCGGCGTAGCGGCTGTACCCAGTTGATAGGTGTCGGACACACGTCCCGTCCACACATTGCGTAACCTCACCCTGTAACATCGTTTGATGCGACGCGCAAAAACCGACAATTGGTGGATCGGCAGCGAAGCTCAACGCATAACATATATGTTCGCTCGGGTGTCACCAGTGACGTTACGAGGTCCCGTTCACACAGG
This sequence comes from Coenobita brevimanus, assembly GCF_032717465.1. NCBI lineage: Eukaryota > Metazoa > Arthropoda > Malacostraca > Decapoda > Coenobitidae > Coenobita > Coenobita brevimanus. The sequence continues at coordinate 210,187 of NW_027642103.1, forward strand.
CGTTTTTGTTACACGACGGGGTTACGTTACGATGTTCTGTTCGCGTGTGTGTACCCGCTTTACACCAAGGATTTTGTGTGTGTGTGTGTGTGTGGTAGGGGAGTGTTGTTTATGGTGAGGTGTGGCATGTGAATGTTATGCTGTCCAGTTTGAGAGAAGCGTCACTGTAGATTTGGCTGGGGCTAGTTTGAGCCTGTTTGTGGTGAACCATTCGTGCAGTGTTGAGGTAAGGTTGAATGATGTGTGCAGCTGTGTTTGCGTTTTGGTGCGTATTGTTATATCATCTGCATAGCAAGCTATGTGTATCTGTGGTGCGTGGGGTGTGGGTACGTCGTGTATGTATAGCTTAAAGAGTGTACGGGTCAGAAGACTGACCGGCAAATGTTACGTGTGCACATCTGCCTGCTAAGTAGTTTGCCAGCCATCGTTTTCTTATTGTGCATGTTTGAGTATTTTGTTTGTGAGGCTGTGGCGGGGGATGGCATCAAAAGCTTTGCTAATGTCTAGTGTGATTAGGATTGTTCTGTGTGGTGGCCTAGCTGAATTCATGCCATCGAAAACTCTCTGTGTAAGGTCTGTAAGAAGGGTGTTTGTGGAGTGTAGTGGCCTAAAGCCATGATGTGACTGGGCTAGGGGAATGTGAGGTGTGACTAGTTGTAGTGTCAGTCGTTCAGTGACTTAAGAAGGGGTGCAGAGGAGTGTGATGGGGCGTTGTGACGAGGGTAACGTAGGGTCTTTGTTGGGTTTTTAGG